>NW_012156418.1:0-91767 GCF_000151545.1 Saprolegnia parasitica CBS 223.65
GTCGGGCGGGTCTATCTACGAGGCTTTTGCAGCAAGCCCTCGCTACGAGCAGTACCCCACCCTCGGGCAGCGCGGTGTCGACTGCTTCCTCGTGTGCAAAAAAGAAGGCGTCGCCACGCACGTTGTGCGTCTCAGCTCGAGTCTCGACCGGCAGTTGGACGATCTGAGCATCGCGGTTGCCGCCGACGAGGCTGCCGACGATCCTGCAGCAGTCTTTCATTGCATTGTGCCCGTTTCTGGCCCAGGGCCACGGCGGTTCAAGCTCCTGCGCGGCTTCACGGACAGCGCCTGGTTTATGTAGCTGTAGTGTCGATGAACCTCTGCAATCCTAGATGCGATACCAGCGTGCCACGTTATCAAAAAGGCGTTTCGTGTTTCAAAGTGCATCTTCGCGCGGGCTCGTGGGACAAGGCGCCGAGAAGGCGGGCGAGTTCGACGAGGGAGTTCCTCGCATGCGGCGATTGCCATTGCCGGCAACGACGCGCGTCCGTCGATGCCATTCTCAACTTCAGTAAAAAAGAGGGGGCCCGGGGACATGTCCGCGCTTCTCTACGCCTTCGTCGTTTATTCCATCGGGGATTGGTCGAAATCAATGACCGCTCGCCGTCTCATTGGCTGTACCTTGTAGTAACGGTCATCCGGATACAGTGGGCAGATACATCGCGTCTCGACGAATGGCCGACCGCGAAGACCAGCTGGTATCCGGATAGGGAGCCCGGCCCGCATCACATCACTTCACTACCTTCTTGATGGTCCTCCAGTCTCTTGGCACGGCCCAGCACGCGCTGGACGCCGCCCTCTCTGCGCTCCAGAGCGCTTCGTCCATTGACATTGCAGTCGTCAACGCGTCCTTGGCCAAGCTAGAGGCCACGCTTTCGGCCCTCCGAATGGCCGCCGCGGCGCCGGCGCCAACGCGCGAGGTCGGCTACGGCACCTTGACACGAGCACCGAATGCGACGGACGACCAAGTGCCCGACTCGCAGCCGTCGATCTGGTCTGGCTTTTACAACAAGACGCTGCGGGAGCGCTACGACGTGCTCTCGCTCATGTACCCGTCGGCGCTGCCGTCGCACACGCGCCGTGGCAGCGACGTCGACCAAATGGGCTCGCCCAAGCTTCGTCCGCGCAAGACGAGCATCGGACATGTCCCGAGCATGGCGCTCGAGGAGATCGGCGCGCTGCCGTCGCGGACAGCCAACCTCATGATTGAAAACTGCATCGGCGTCCTCGGCATCCCGCTCGGGTACGCTCGTCTCTCTCTTCTGCGACTCATGCCTTCAGCGATCTAGTCTCGGGCTCAACTTTGGCGCAGCCTCTCGGTGCCCATGGCCGTCGAAGAGCCGTCCGTCGTCGCGGCCGCGTCCAGCGCCGCCAAGCTCATTGCGGCCTACGGTGGCGGCTTCCACACCGAGACGTCGGGCAACATCATGACGTCGCAGATCCAGCTGCTCGACACCGTCGATATCCCTGCAGCGAAGGCAGCGATTGCCGCGCACCGCGACTACCTTGTCGAGTATGCCAACACCAACTTGTGCGCCAACATGAAGCGCCGCGGCGGTGGCGTGCTCCACGTGTATGCGCGCGAGACCGCGCCGCTCGCGCCGTCGACGGCGCCGGGCTGGTACGCCGGCTACGACGACGAGCTCGTCGTGCGTCCGAGCGGTGACGCGCCGACGCTTGTCGTGCACATTGACGTGGATGTGTGCGAGGCCATGGGCGCCAACATCGTCAACACGATCGCCGAAGGGCTCTCGGCCGAGGTTGCGCGGATTACGCAATCCCGCGCCGGTCTGCGCATCCTCACGAACCTCTGCGTGGCGCGGCGCGCGCGGTCGTCGTTCTCGCTGCCGATTGCGTCCTTGGGCTGGAAAGGCGCCGCGGGCATGACGGTCGCGAGCCGCATCGTCGAAGCCAACGACTTTGCGATCAACGATCCGTTCCGCGCGGTCACCAACAACAAGGGCATTCTCAACGGCATTGACGCGGCCGCCGTCGCGACGGGCCAGGACTGGCGCGCGATTGAGGCCGCCGCGCACTGCTACGCGTCTCGCCACGGCCAGTACACGAGTTTGACCAAGTACGCGATCCAAGGCGACAAGCTTGTCGGGACGCTCGAGCTGCCTATGTCGGTCGGCTCGAAGGGTGGCGCGCTTCAGACGCATCCGGGGTACGCGGCGACGCATGCGATTCTCGGCCGGCCCTCGGCGCAAGCGCTCGCGGGTATCCTCGTCAGCGTTGGCCTGGCCCAAAACTTTGCCGCCGTTCGCGCCCTCGCCATCACGGGCATCAACCAGGGGCACATGGCTCTGCACGCGCGCAACATTGCCGTCGCAGCCGGCGCGCCCAACGAACTCGTGACCGAGCTCTGCGGTACATTGCGATCGTCATGCACTCATCTTGATACGCTGATACTGTAGCCTACATGCTCGCGCGTGGCAGCATCAGCATCGAGACGGCCAAGGCGTACTTGACGGCCCACGCCGTGTACAAGGACATTGCGCTCGCCGAGTCGCCGGCCGCACCGCGCCGCCCGAGCATGTTCTACGTCGAGGTCGACGTCCCTGGCCTGGCCAAGCCCATTAGCGTCAACCTCGCGTTCATGTCGCTCTCGGCGCCGCAGACGATCGTCGTGACCAAGCCGAGTGGCACGACGCCGATGCAGACGCAGCTGCTCGGCGACAAGGGCTACCTCCAGCTCCAGCGCATGTTCACGTTCCTCGCGCAGATGAAGGTCATCGTCGTCGACGAAGCGTCCGACAATGCGCGCGCCAACCTCGAGCTCCAGAACAAGCTCCTTCTACTCTCGATCCTCCTCAACGTCGTGACGTACCAGCTCCAGCGGCAGCACCCGCAGGTCGTGCACGAATTCATCTCGAACTTGCTCGCCGCCGACGTCGAAGCGGCGGGGCCGTGGGCTGACGCGCACTTTGCATCGGCCAAGGACGACCCATTGCTCAGCACCGGCCTCCCTCTGCTGCTCGCGATCTGGCAAGTCTTTACATACCACGTCGAGCAAGAAGTGTCGAGCCCGCTGCTTCAGCAAGAGCTTCTCCAGGAGCAGTGCCATTTGCTCGACTCGATCGCGCATTGGGTGCCACCGCCCGTCGCGTTGGCCAAGGAGGCAGCGTTTGCTGCCTACATGGAAAAGCATGCCAAGCGGTGGCAAGCGTCCATGTTCCTCCTCATCGACTGTTTGGCGCTGGACCACGCCAAGCTCACGCCGGCCCGCGTCGACTTTGTCAAGCGCGTCGGCCGCTACATTGAGTGGGAAGGCATGGTCGCCCACGACATGGCCCGGTACGAGCGCGCGCTCGCGGCCGCCGACGAGCGCAACGTCTGCGTCTGGTTCAAAACGACCTTTTGCGCGACGACCGACGTGAGCGACGCGCTATACGTTCCGTGGCCTCTCGGAAGCCCACGCGCAGACGGCGCACACTGCGCTCTTTGCCAACGCGGATCAAGACACGGCGGCGCTCGTCCACGTCGCAGCGCTCGATGCGATCATGAGCTTCATTCACGCGCATTACGACGGGCTTGGCCGCAAGATGTCGTCTCCAAGACGACCGTCGCAAAAAGACGACCGTCGCAAATGTGTAGTCGCCGTCGTGGGAAATCGTCACGTGCGTGTGCTACCATAAACATATATATATAGAAAGACTAGCCGACAAGATTGTCGTCTACCTGAATGGCCAGCGCCGACGCGAGTGACTGCGTCGCGCCGTCGAACGCGAGGACGGGCACGACTGGTGACGCCGTCGAACGCGAGGACGGGCACGACTGGTGACGCCGTTCGAGGCGGAAGGCCTGGCATGGCAGCAACGTGCGGTGGCACGGCGGAGCATCGCTTGTCCACGTAGACGTCAGGAAAGAGGATGCGCCATGACTTGAAGGCCTTGAGCGTCGCCTCCTTGACGGCCCACCTACCGAAGCGAATGGCGGACGGCGACGGTGGCCGAAGACGTTACCGCGAGGCGAGGAACTGGGTCTGGTTGGTCACGCCCTGAACAGAGTCGTCGGCGAGCAGCCCTTGGAAGTGAGCAATCTCCTTTGGATGCAGATACCGCTTCAAGAAGCGGTCGCCGTACGCGCAGTAGGACTGGCGCAGGCGCGCGGTCTTGACGAGGTCGACGCCGACGCCGTAGATGCCCATGGAGCTGGCGGCGGATTGGGCAATATCCTAGCATATCCTACGATTACAGCCAATCATGATGCATATTGGTCGGCTTTTTTCACCCCATTTAAGCAAGGAGCGACCTGGGTCCTGGACACATGGCACGCTGCAGTACCCCATATGCGTAGCATGCTCGATACGATTCAACTCGAGAAAAGAGGATGCTGCATGGCTAGCAAAAGGACAACATAGCCCTGCATGTACCGAATGGGAAGGGCCAACAGGTGCGTGAAATTAGTGCTATGGAGCTTACCATGGCTCAGTGCACCAATCGCTTGGCGGCAAGTCCGTAGGAGCGTTGGGATTGGTTGGAGAGCTGTGCATTTCGCCGCTTTTCTACGAATCAAATGCGTTGGAAGTTGAAACAGCCAAAACAACCCAGCGACCCAAATATATACCCGTATATCCATTTTCACACGACCCGTATCATGGACCGCGGGCGGGACGTCATCGAGCGTCGTGACGGCCGTCGCCAACGTCAAGGTACCGGGCACGACCTCGAGCGACTCGGCTATGGAAGAGGCCGGCTGCGGCTGCCAAAAGCTCACCAAGAAGCAACGCATGATCGGCTTTGGCATCTGCTTCGGCCTTGGCTACGTCATTAGCTTCATCGTACGACCGCTCAGCCTCTCGTACCCGTCGTCTCATGTTGCGTGAGCCTAGTCGACCTTTGCGCTGCTTGCTGGGTCGCGCAACGGTGCCAAGTTTGGCATTCTCTACTCGCTCGGCAACATCATTGCGCTCTGCGGGTATGGACGAAGTGCTGGGAATGAGCACCGCGAATGGCCCTTCTCTAGGTCAGGCTTTCTCGTCGGACCGGCGCAGCAAGTCAAGCTCATGATGAAGCCCGTTCGGCGCATTGCCGCCGCGATCTACGTCAGCATGATCGTGCTTGTCCTCGTGCTCGCCATTCTGGTACACTCGTTCGGCAACCATCGTTGGATCCAAGCATAATACTGCCTAGGCACCGCACCTCGGGCTGCTTATTCTGATCTTGGTGATGATCCAGTTTGGCGCCGCTGTGTGGTACGATCCTTGCACATGAGGCCCTTCCCTGACGCCATGATGCTGCACAGGTACTCGGCGAGCTACATTCCGTACGGCCGCAAGATGATCACGTCGCTGGGCTCGAAGTGCATGAAGTCGATGGCGTAGACTTGCCTCACAAATACACGCTCCGAATTACGCTGCATATAATGATGTCCCTTCCATTGCCTAGTACCCACGCTCCCACTCGACCAAGTAGCTCAGCGCCGAGTTGGAGAGGTACAGCCACAGGTTTTCAAAACACGTCCGCGACGTCCTCGGCCATGCTGAGCGCAGCAACATGCGGCGTGATCGTCACGAGCGGATGCGTCCAGAGCACCGAGTCGATCGGGAGCGGCTCGACGGCAAACACATCCAGGACAGCACTCGAGAGCCACTTGCGCTTGAACGCGTTCACAAGCGACGCTTCGTCAATGACGTCACCGCGGCCGACGTTGATAAAGCACGCCTTCTTCTTCGCACAGACCCGGAGCACGTCGCCTGAGAGGCAGTGCCGCGTCGCCTGCGTGCTCGGCAGCACGTTGACGACATAGTCGGCGCGGGACAAGACGTACTCGAGGTTTTCCGAGACTTCAATGCCGCAGTCGATGCCCGCGTGGTGCGCAATGTCCCGTTTGAGACCCACGACGCGAAAGCCGGCGTTGAATACAAGCTTGCCGATCGCCATGCCAATGTCGCCAAAGCCAAGGATGCCGACCGTCACCTCTTTAAAGTGCCGGTACCGCATCTCGAGCGGTCGGAACTCGCGCTTGGCCTGGAACTGCACCGCGTGCATGAAATGGCGCTCCTTTGCAATGATCCACCTGCCAGACGCAGAGGTCGATGAGCTCAGATGCGAAGCAAGCAAAAGGTACCCGAGGACATACTGCGCCATGTGCACGCCCATGATGCCGCCGGCGCGCGTGAGGGCAAAGTTGCGCTTCTCTTGGTGCAAGAGCGCGTCGACGCCAGCAAACGTCGACTGCATCCACTTGAGATTGCGCGCGACGGGAAGGACCTTGAGACACGCCTTGGGGTCCCCGAGAAGCACTTGCGAGTCTTCAATAAGCTTCATGAGCATCGTGTCTTGCGGGTCGATCTCGGACGGGTTGATGGGTGTGAACGTGATGCGCTCGAGCAGCTGCGGGAACGACGACATCTTCTTGAGCACAACGTCGCACAGGTTGGGGATCGTCGAGATGACGGGCACGTGGATCGTCGCGTCGCTAATGTAGTGGCCTTCGTGCGGCTTGGTGAGCTGCGCGCTATATTTGCACATGAGAAACGGAGATCGTCTTGCATGGCGATTGCGCGTACCTGTACAGTCGCTGGAGACGGTAGCCGCCGACGCCGAGGATACCACGGATCTCAATCTGGCTCAGCCCCATGGCCATGAGGTTGCGGATCATCGCGTTGGCCTTTTCGTACTCGTGCTCGCCGAACTTGGACTTGAGCGCAGCGTACTCGGTCTGAATCTCTTGGACGCGCTCGATACCGAGCCGCTCAATGACTCGCGACGCAGCGCGCGTCGTCTTCATCTCGCTCGTCAGTGGGCACTTGGACGGTCGAAGCGGCTTCATGACCTTACCCATCTTGTCGCCGCCCTTCGTATGCTTGGCAATCTTGCGGTTGAGCTCGACAAACTCCATCTCGTCAAACTCTTCCATGTCTTCGACGTTCTGGCCGTCGTGGTCGCCGGACTCGGCGTGGCCGCTACCGTCCGCCGCAGACAGATGCATGAGAGAGTCGTCGCGTAAGCTGTGGGCCTCGTCGAGGCGGCGCTGGGCCGCGTACTCGTCGGCCTTGGCCTCGTCCATCGCTCCTCGCCTGGTGTATTCTTCCGAAATCCCCGTGCCAATATGGTCGAATTAGGACTTTGTGGCCTCAACATAGGTCGACTCGGCCAAAAATAGCAACCATCTGACCCCAACGACCACTTGTATTTTCTATTAAACATGGCGCCCATGCTTAAAACTGGCATGACGCCACATTTCATTTGACGTGGCGGTTCAAGTGCAGTTACGCCATGCCCGTCCCTGGGTTCCCGTCGCTCGGTGTCTCCGCCGCCAGCCTCGTGGCCTGGAAGGACGAGCTGATGGCGCAAGGACGCCTATCACCGTCGATGACGACCAGCGACGTCTGCGAAAGCGTCGTCAAGCCTGCGACATTTGGCCTCAATATGTCGTTTGCCGAGACGATGGCAGCGCCAGCCATCGCACCGGCGACGCACTTTGTATCCCATGCGTGGAAGTATGCGTTCGTGGACCTCGTCGCTGCGATCGAGATCTTTGCACTCGCTGAAGGCGGCGAGTACCCGTACTTTTGGCTCGACTTGCTCGTCGTCGACCAGCACAACGCGCCGAGCCGGCCGCACACGTGGTGGTCCACGACGTTCGTGTCGGCCATTGGCGCCATTGGCAAAGTCGTGCTCGTGTTCTCGCCGCTCTTGGATCCAATTCCGCTCTCGCGCGCGTGGTGTCTCTGGGAACTCTACGCGTCGATCCAGGCCGAGGCGAGCGTTGCGCTGGCCATGCCCACGGAGCAGTGGACACAGTACCGCGTTCAGTTGCGCGAGAACCGCCATGCTGTGCTGCAGTCGGTCGAGCACCTCGATGCGCGTCGCGCCGAGGCCTATAATCCGGATGACAAGGCGGCGATCTTTGCGGCGATCGAGGCGATGCCAACCGGGTTTGACGGGCTCAACGACCGCGTCCGGCAGCTCGTTGCCGGCATTCTCCTCGTCGGCGCTGCGCGGCACGCGTGCCAAGACGGCGATCTCCACGGTATCGCCGACGTGCTGGCGCTCTCGCCCAACGTCGACTTGATGACGTCGACGTTTACGCCCTTGGGCATCGCGGCCGATATGAACTCGCCACTCGTGGGCGACTTTTTAATCGGACGCGGCGCCGACGTCAACGCGCCGATGGTCGGCGGTGACACGCCGCTCCACGTCGCATGCCGCGCCGGCAACGTGGACATGGTACGATTGCTTTTGCTGGCCGATGCCGACGTGACGCGTTGCAATGCCGCGGGGCGCACGGCACTGGAAGAAGCCATCGACGCCACCGCGTCATCACATCCTACTGCGATGGCCGCACTCTATGACGCGACGTCATCCTTGGGGCAGGCCAAGCGATCGCAGCTCCAAGCTGCGGTGGACGTTGCGGCCAAGGCGCTCTCGTCGCTGACGAAAAATGACGTGACCGAGCTCAAGTCGTTCAACCGACCGCCGCAGGTGTGCGCTGTCGTCATGCAGTGCGTAGTGTTGATATTGGGTCTTGCACCACCGTCAACGCCAACAGGTGACTACTGGGAGATCGCCAAGCGCAAGCTCTTTTCAAATCCGCACTTTGTTAAAGAGCTGCTTGGCTTCGATTTCGTCAACGAGCTCGAAGGCACGGACGCAGAGGTGATCCCAGAGGTGCTGGCGCTCACAAACGACCCGCTGCTGGACCCGACGACCGCCAAAAATGTCAGTGTGACGATGTGGGCGTGCAGTCTCTGGGTGCGCGCCTACCTTGTGGCGCACGAGCTCCGACACGACGTTGACGCTAGCGCCGTGGCGGCCCATGCAGCAGCCAATGCGTCCGACGCGGCATCCGCCGACGACATGGCCAACGACCATGTTCGCCGCTGCAAGGAGTGCATTGAGGTTCTCCAAGAGCACATGGCGAGAGCTCTCTCTCTGGCCCAAGCGAGTTCTTGCCCCGCGCTCGACGAGGATACCATCGGGCCCGAAAGACTTCTTACGACAGAAATGCCTGCCGAGTCAACCACCGAAGGTAACGCACCGGAGATGGTGGTGTCCGAGTCCCCCTTGGAGGTTCCCACGTAGTGGTTCAAATAAACACATGACACGAGTCTCGATTGCATTTCCTACTTGCGACGAAGGGCATGGGCTGACTAAACAATCCATAAAGGGTGCATGAATGTTGGCATACCTGGCATGACAGAACCTTGGATCTATGAATAGCTTAAAGGCAAAATGCCCAAGGACAGGACCGATGAGAACGAATCGCGCAAGGCGTCGCTGGCAACCCAGTTTGCGATCACGCTTGCCAGCGAGGCGTTTGCCCATGTTGTGGCCGAGAACGGACCGACGGTCGTCAACTGCCGGCGCCTTTTGATGACGCCGCCCGCCGAGCGTACGCTCGAGGACGTCCACATTGCAAGCCCCTCTTCGTCCGGAGCGATTCCATCCTCATGCAAACGTAGATCAAGGTGTTTTTTCACCGGTCCAAAATTGGCAAGTACTGCAGCCACCTCGACCTGCGTACGTCGTCGGCTCGCGTCCTCTTCGCAGACTCGTTTCGGTAGACAAGGAAACCGAGTTTTACAAGGCGCTCGAGCTCATGACGTTCGAGACGCCCGAGACGCCGATTTTTCGCCAAGTAGCTCGAGCATCTCATTTCGCAACGCGCATCCATGACGCTAGGGCGACGTCGGGGACCGGTTTTACGTGATTTTGTCCGGCCACGGTAGGCTATCATGGCGACTTCTCGTGGGCACCCTTGTTGTATTCTTATGCTAGTGCAAGTGCGCAAGCTCAGCAAGCACAGCGATCCGCCCATCGAACGCGTGCTCTGCGACCTCGAGCCGGGCGAGTGCTTTGGCGACCGCGCGCTTGTCGGCGACGGCGAAGACGCGCACCCGCGCGAAGGTACGATCTATGTAGTTGTCGTCACCGACTAACTAAAAGGGTAGCGACGGTCGTGACGCTTACACCGATCGTCGAGCTTGCGTTCATTGGCAAGGCCGCGTACAGTGCGATTCTACGCGAGAAGCCCAAGGAGATGTACATCGCCAAGCAGATCTCGCTCGAAGTCGCCAAGCGCTTCCGCTCCAACAAGGACATTGTCCGCGCCATCTTTATGCAGCCCGCGGCCGACCGCACGGAGCGGGACCTCAAGTTTGCCGTCGAGTATCTCAAAAGCGTCAAGTTTTTCGCGCGCTTTTCGTTTGAAGTGCGCAAGCTCCTCTGCAAGGCGCTCCGACTTGTGTCTGCGTGGACCAATACGACCGTCTTCCAAGAAGGCCAGCGCGGCCACCACTTTTACATTCTCTTTAGCGGCGCCGTCGAGGTCCGCGTGGCGACAACCAATCGGTACGCACTTCCCAATCAACCAGTGTATTTTGTATATAAGTGTAGGATCAACGAACAAGTCTCGACGGTCGTCGCGACGCTCAAGGAGGGCGAAACCTTTGGCGAGCTCGCCTTGTCGGAAGAAAATGGCGTCCGCCGTGCGACGGTGGTGCGAGCCAAGCCCTTTAGCTCGTTTTTCGAGCAGCATTGACATGGTGCGTAGACGAGCGTCGACTACACGGAGCTGCTCACGCTGAGCCGCGACGATTATGGGCCGCTCGTTCAAAAGTACCAAAACCAAAGCCACACCGAGTACGTGCGCCTCTTGCAGAGCAACCCGGTCTTCTCCGGGCCCGAGTGGGACGTGGCGACGATCGAGGCCATGTGCTCGGTCATGGTCGAAAAGTACTTTGCGTACCGCGGTGAAATTTGCAAACAAGTCATTCCTTTAAATCCGACGGCAGGACGTCATTTTGGCGTTGTGGGTAGGGCTCGCGCGCCAACGAAATGTACGTGGTCGTGCGCGGCGAGTGCGTCGCGAAGCACAAGACTCTCGACCCGTTCACCAAGCAGGTCGGCAATTGGTCGCAAAACCATATTTCGGTGACAACCGAGGCGTAGGACATTCTCATTGAAGTCGCTCGGTATGGCCCCAACACCGTCATGGGCTGCGCCGAGTACTACGCCTCCGTCAGCCAGCTTTCGCATCATGCCGACGTCTATTAGGGCGACGGCCGGCCGCTTTAACGATATTTTTACCCGCCATGCGACCATTTGTGCCGAGAGCCCCGTCAAGGTGATTGCCGCGCAATGACGTCGCGTGACCGTCCTCGTAGGTGCTCGTGCTCTCGCGCTTTGACATATTCCACTTGCTGTCGCCAGAGGCGCGCGCGAGCTTACAGCGCTGCGGCTCGGACGAACAGGTCGGGTCCATTGACAACCGAGTCATGAAGACGATCGTGTGGGAGAAGTACCGAAAAGAGTTTCTTGTCGAGGCGCTCAAGCCGTTGGCGTCGCTCAAACGGCACACGGCGAGCTTGACGCTCGATCCGCTGCCGAAAACCATGAGTCTCGAAGGCCGGCCGCTCCTGCCAGTCGGCGAGCTCCATATTTACGCCAAGCCGCGGCTCAAAGCGTCCGCATCCACCGGCAGTCTACCGGCGACGACGCGTCGACTGCACACGAGCAACGGCTCGAGCACGACGCGCGCCAAGCGCGATAGCGACGTGCACTTGCACGGTACCCGGCGCATTTCGCTCTTGCCGCCCACGATGGCCAAGCACCGAGCGTCGACCGTCGATGTCCTCGCCGTGGACCCTCTCGACGGCACCTGCGTCAACGATGCACCCGACGACCTCGACGACGACGACGACGACAAGCCGCTCACGCACTTTAACCCGCTTCGCGCATCGTTGCCAGCGACGCCGCTCCACCACGCGACTCGACAATTCTTATGGCAGCCGCTGCACGGCGTGCCGCACCCGTTTGCACTACTAGGGTACGCCCGGCCAACGACCGACGGGCTCGGCGCGATCGCGTTCCGCGTCTGTGGCAAGTTTAACGCGATCGAGCCGGCGCTGCAGCTCTTCCACGCGATTGGCGCCATCGACGTTGCGCAGCCCCTGGCTGGTCTCGACTGCAACGGGTTTCTCGTCTTCAAGGACGGCGACGTGGCCATGGTGCTTCGCAGCCAGCACGGCGTCGTGCTCGAGGATCCAAGTCTGCGCGACACAAAGCGCCGCCTTGTCAGCGATACGCGGCAAGAAAAGGTGTGGAAAGACGCCTTGTCCGAGAGCCATGCGGTCGCTTTGCTCATCAAGCGCGAGAGCGACCCGGTCGTGAGCAGTCAGCGCTACGCGTGCATCGGATTGCCTAATGCGTGGACCACCGACGACGCCCATGTCCACGTGCACGTCTTCCACACGTTTCCAACGCCGCAGAGCGCGATTCGGTACGTTATGTTGCGGGCTTTCTCGGGGGAAATCATCGCATCCGATGTAGACACGCCCGGCACCAAGCCGGTCTGCTCTCTGGGTTTGCCAACAACGCGCTGTACGTGGTACCGCTCTTTGAGTGGATTCACCGGGACGACCTCGAGCGCTACGAAGGTACGACGACGACGATCGTCATCATCCTGGTACAGGGCCGAGGATACAAAACCTAGTGCGCAATGCAGAGCTCGAACACGTCTTGGACGCGAAAACCAATTTTTCAAAATACAGCGGCTGGCGCGCGCGCAAGGAGGCGATGCGGAAGCGCCAAGCTCACCACTTTGGCAAAGCCGTGCCTACCCCCACGGACTAATGCTCGCAACAAACGACTTGATCGACGACCACGTGCCCTTGGGTTCGCGCGGCGACGAGGCGAGGAACGAGCCATACTCCTACGCAGCAGAGTTACAGCAGACGACGACAAAGCATCTTTCATACGTCCACGTCTTCGTCTTCCGAGAGCAACGACTCTTCCAAGTGGTCGCTCTTCGGACTCGCCGAGCTGTCCGAGACGCGCACGTTGGGCGTCAAAGCGACGGCCGGACGGGGGGCCACGACTTGGGGCCGCTTGACGACAAAGTAGATGGAGAAGACGACGCAGCTGATCGCGACGCCCATGGCAACGACGAGTTCGATGCACATGACGATTAAAATCATCTTGCGGTTGATCGGCGGCGTGTCGGGGCTGGGCGGTTGCGTCGCTACACCGGCGCGTCATCCTTCCTGTATAGATCCAAGCGAATACCATCGGCAAGACCCATGTTGATGGCGACGGACGCCGCAAGCGTCGACGAGAGACCCGTCGTCGTCGTGAGCGGCGCACCGGACGTCGCATCAAACTGGTCACAGAAATGGTACTTGTCAACGGACGACAGAAGCGCGAAGGTCTTTTGCAAGAGCACTTGGGCCACCCCCAAGAACGAATTCTAGCACACCCAGTGAACCATCATGAGGCGTCGTCGCCGTCGTACCTTGAGGAAGCCGCGGTAGGCAACATAACTGTGGACAAGCAGCGTGATGCGCGGCACGTCCTCGACCGTGTCTTCTACACACACTACTGTCAACGCCTTGTCCGACAAGGGAGGGCGTACGGCAGGGGTATAGAGCCATGGGAAAATAATCGCAAAAAAAGTTGAAGGTTTGGGGCGTCGGCAGAATATGACCGAGGAGGCCAATCTGCACCGTGTCTACGCGTGATACGTGTAAAGGCATGGTGATATGCACGTGTACCTTGGAGCTCGGTCGCGTACAATGGAAAGAAGCCCTGCACGGTGGGCGACATGGCGTGACTGCTTTGGAAAAACTAGTAAAAAAGCTCATGCCAACGCGCGCGATCAGAGAGGCTTCGAGTACCTTGGCCGATTGGTTCCAGAGACCGTCGGGCCGTGGCGACTGAAGCCGAGCTTTGAGCGCGGTGACCGATCGCTGGAGCGCGTCAATCTCGTGTGCGTGCGGGAGGCCGTCGTTGCAATCAAAGCGAAGCGACCGCGACGCGTGCTTGAGGAGCAGCGTGGCCATGTTGAGAAGCGCCTCGGACGACCGCAACACGATCGCATTGAACTCGACGTCGAGCACGTGCACGTCCGTGGCGCACCTACGTATTGATACGACTTGATACTACTACTTGATACTTGATATGTGTACTTGGGTGTTTTGGAAGCGCCGTCAAAGCAACTCGCGAGGTACAACATGGGCTCGTAGAGGTCTTGGACGACAGACGTGTCGCGGGGGTAGAACCGAGACGCCGCCGCCGCGTACGCGCCTTGGGCAGTCGCGGGAATGTTGAGGCGCTTGATGACCTGCGCGTAGTCGGCAGCGAGCTTCACGGACGCCAAGGCGTCCTTCCAACCAGGCGCGATGGTTGTCATGCTTTCCCACGGGTGCTACAATGAAAGATGAGGACGACAAGGAAAGACGATCGAGATGACCCGAAGGACGAGGAGCGAGTCGTTTGAGGCTTGACGCGATGCAAACAAGTAGTCGTGGAAGCGCCGGAGGGGCGAGTAGACGTCGCAGAGGAAGACCATTGCGTCGTCTGTGTACACGGGCGTGCCCATAGATGTGTCGAGTGGCGCGAGATAGAAGATGCGCATCGCTGTCTCCGCGTGCAGCGGCGGCGCAAGGAGGCCCGACGTCGGTAGCGATTTGTTCGCGTCATCGTTGTGTTCCTACTGTGCATTAGCACCACTTGCATTGCGACGAGAGGTCATGTCGTACCGAATTTGACCAGAACGCAGGACCTGGGTAGTACGTCTTGTTGGTCGGCAGCCAGGCGGACGAGGCGCCGACAGATGGCCCGTAAATGACGTCGGGCATGAACCCGTTGCTCCATTGATGGCGCATGAGGGCGCTAGCACAAGATCACGACCCCATCAACGCAGCAATGTGTCCTACGTGAACTGCTTGGTGGCCAGCGTAAAGTTGCGGTGGGCAATCGCTTGGGCCGCGAGCAGCGCGTCCCGGGCTTTCTAATGCCACGTCGATGAGCGCCGACGACGGAAGCATGCATACAATGTGCTGGAAGCCAATGCTCTCAATGGCGCCAGGTGCGGTCGCGTGCATCTGGTCGTCGTAGTTGGCCTCGAGCACCGCGTACGCGGCCTTGATGATCGCATCGAACTGCGGAATGTCGTTGGTCACGTCGGTCTGGTTGACGAGGCGCATGGCGCTCATGGCCTCGCGCGCTACTATAGGCGGTGGCATCTCGACGACGAGCGCTGAGAGCGTCGCGCCGAAGCCATGGAGCAGCCCGAGGACGAGACCCGTCTTCATGCTGCCTCGCGATATCTTCCTCCTTGTGCTCGGAATAATACCATCGCGCACTTCATACAAACACGCAATGTATTAATTTAATTCTTTACTTGGCAGGTGGAAGGAGGTCAGTTTATTGCCGGCTTTCGATTTTGGACGCAATCAGCAAACGTATGCTCGCTTCCGACAGAGGTCAGTTGATTGCCCATTGCGATCTTCGACTGCCATGTCCCAGCTAGCAAGGAAGCCATGGAACCGTGCATCCTGGCACACAGCCTGCAGGAGCGCGGAGGCCGCCGCAGGCCACAGCAGCGTACGTCCTAGTCACGTGCCATGAGGTCAGGAGCGATCAACCACAAGAGACAGGCCATGAACGTGCTGCCTTGTGGGGCGCAGAACTTGCCGACGGCTCCTGGGAACGGACATGGGCGTGTGGATCACGAACGGCCGCGACGAGGCGATCGAGGTCGCGACCGTTGAGCGAGCGACGATGCGCCAGCTTCGGGACGCGGCGCAAGCCCACTTTGCACTCGCGACCGACGGAAGACCGCTGATGCTCATGGCGAGTGACGGTACCGAGCTTGACTTGGCGTGCGCTGTGCCCGTCGCTTACGCTCGCCACTGGGTAGCGCCTTTGCAACTGCGCCCTCTGCCAGACCCCACGGTCCCCAGCGCAAACAACGAGCGTGTAGAAGGCAGCGTGCAGCGATGCGTCCTGCCCAAGACAACGAGACCGTACACTCTCCAGCTACTCATGAGCCGCCTCCTTCGTCCGATAGCGCACTGCATGGCCGCACCGCGCGTGGCAAGTGAGCGAGCACTCATCCTACCAACGCGGTCGATTGAAAACTATGGCTCCAACGACACCGACGCCGGAGGGTCAGTCCCTGCGACCCAACGAGAAGCAAGTCCGTCGTACTAGAATGTAGAAGCTAATGCCTCTCTCCAATACTCTTGGTTTCACCCAGGTCATACCACCCCGCAATCTACTAGTACCCGTGGAGCGGTTGTTGCTTGCGTATTATGTATGCTTTGTCGTTGGTCGGTCCATTGGTGGGTGATGACGAGGTTGCGAGAAAGGGAGAAAGCCGTTGACGCCGGGTCCCACTTCGAGCCTCCGCCCCACACGATGCTATCGCCGACTTGCCATGCCGAGCGCACTCTGGGTGCTCTTGCCCGATGCGGTGCCCGTTCTCGTTGCGACGCCAACTTGCATCGATGCGTCCGACCTCGCGAGCGTTATCAAGCGCGACTTTTACGCTACGATGCCGACGCTACACCTCTCGGTGCACACCTTTGACGGTCAGCTGCTGCACGCACACGAGCTCCTGCCGCACTTTAACGGCCCAGAGAGCCCTCTCCACATCGCTTTGCTCGAGCCAGAACTGAGTGCGGTCCAAGAAGAGCCATCCCACCTTCGCTTCTACAAGGACGTCGATCTCGCCCGGCTCGCCGACATTGCCGAGCCGTCCAAGCAGCACCTCGTGCTCTTGCAACCGATCCCGGGCTCGCAGCAGACCCGTCTCTTCGTCCGCTCGATCTTTCGGTCGCTCGTGACCGAGATCCTCGCGGTGCCGACCGTGCTGGTCACGGGGCCGGGCAAGTCGAGCTTTCTCATCTACCTTCTCTGGACGCTCGTGTGGACACGTCATCGCGTCCTCGTCTTCTTCAACGATGACGTCGTGCTTTTCAATCCGCTGCACGGCGTGGACGCGATCGAGGTGTTGCCGCCAATGACGGACGACGTGTTTTGGGCCATGGACCTCTATGTGCTTCACGATGCGGCCTCTGTCGATCTGGACGCGATTCCGTTTGGCAAGGTGCATAGCGTCCGTGCTGCTCAGTCGGTGATATCGCGCTGTGCCCTCGCTACGACGCTCGTCGCGCTGCCAGACTGGGATGCCAAAGAGGTGGCGATGGCAACGACCACGTGCGGCGTGCGCACGGCCGCGCCGCTCCAACGCTTCGTCTGTGATCCAGCACGTAGTAGCTAGACACCCCAACGAATCCATCCAGCGTTCGACAGCGTTCGATAAGCGGGCTCGCCAACACGTCGACTTTCCATACTTTTGGCCTGAAAATAGAGATGACGTGGCAGCACGAGCGACGCGTGAGGCAGAATATCGAACGGGCCTGTCTCAACGCCACGATCTCGTCGACCGCCCACGCGGTCGAAAGCTGTCTGCATTCTCGAATTTGCAGCCTCAGTGAGAGACAGCATGGCTATCGGCTTTGGGTTGGAGTTTGTCAACGGCAAGTGGGTCCTGCGCTCGCGCCCGATCGAGGTGCCCGGCGCTGGTCGCGAGGAGCGCTCGGCCCAAGAGGCCGCCATCATCGACGCGGTCGAAGACGCCATTACCCGCTCGCTCCAGGACAGTCTTGCAAAGCGCAAAAGCCTCAAGCCGTTCTTCCTCGCCCTGCCGGATACTGCACTTGCCTACGACGGTCCGTGGCTCACCTTGACGGTGCAGCACCCGCTTTTGACGGATATGGCCAAGATTTACCTGCGCCAGTGCTTCTTTGACGTGGTCGACACGCTCGTTAGCACCAAGATGATGATTCTCACGGGCGACGATGGCGTCGGTCAGTCGGTCTGCCTCCTGTACCTCTTGTGGCAGCTCGTCGTCCAGAAGACGCCCCGCGTACTCTACCTCCACGGCGACGACACGGTGCTGTACGACGGCCTCCGCGGTGTCTTTGAGTACGACACGGTGGAGAACCTGCCCCACACGCACGACATTACGTTTTGGGGCAGCCTCAACGTGCTCGTCGACACGAAGGGCAAGACGCCTGCGGACCTGGCCTTTCTGCCGCGCGGCGCGGCGCACCGCTTGGTGCTGGCGGCTGGCCCGGCCGAAATAGCCACCGTGCAGCCCATCTGGGACCAGGCGGTCGTCTACGAGCTGCCCGCGTGGAGCCAAGCCGAGCTCGACGCCCTTGCCGCGGGCCACTCGGACCAGCAGTAGGCACTTGCCCAAGCGGTTATTGACGATGAATGTATGACCTTGCATGCGATGGAATAGTGTTGTCTTGGGTCGAAGGGCGCTGAGCTCGGCGTGCACCAACCTGCCTGCGGGTTGCCTTGGAGAAGAGCAGCAACGAAGCGGTCGCCGGCCACGGGATCAACGACGTCATGACGACTGAAGCAGTTGCATGCGGAACAGTAGAGCAGAAAGATGAATCGATCTACCAAGTCGCTGACGTAGCATGAGGTAGCATGACCAGCCAAAGGTCGGTTGCTGGTTCTTGCTGGAAGGCCGCAACCAAGTTGGAGCACACTTGGCCGTTTGACCTCTTTAAATGCATATCCGAATCCTCTTTACCCATATACACTCTGCAAACCGATACTCCATTGAATTTAAAGCGCAGCAGCATGAGCGGCAAGTACGTCCGCGACCATGAGGTTCATGGATGACGGAAGATGCGTGTGCTAGGTCGAGCGATGCCAAGTGGGCAGGTGGCTACACGGAGGCTGAGATGCAGGCCTTGGCCTTCCGGCGGCGTATGAAGGAGGAAGCGGCGAACCCAGCCTTGAAGCGCGATGCCAAGAAGAAGAAGAAGAAGCACAAGAAGAAGCACAAGAAGACCAAGGTCGACGAGTTTGGCCGCGATATCCCGTCGAAGCGCCAACGATCCAGCTCGATCTCGAGTACGTCGTCGGCGAGCTCCGTCGAGAGCCTGCCGCCGGAGGACCCGTTTCGCCCCGACGTACGTCATTCCCATCCGTTCTACCCTCGATCTGACGTGACTACGATGCATCCTATTAGATGGATGAAAACCGCCACCATGCCCGGTACGGCCGCAACTGCCCTGCATCAGCAGCTCATATGTGATCTAGAAAACCCCGCCGCCAGCCCAGTCGGAGTCGCAGCCGAGGTCGAAGTCGCAGCCGAGGCCGCAGCCATCGGCAAAGCCGCAGTCGAAGCCGCAGTCGGAGTCGCCAACAGAGACGTAGTCGGAGCCGTAGCCGCAGCCGTGGCGCAAGCCGTCGCCCGTACGTGGACGTTTCCAAACGGGACTGGACGCATGACGCGTACATGAACCGAAGCCCGAGCCCGATGCGCCAAGTTGATCCTTTCTACAAACCCGAGCCGGAAGCATGGGTCTCCCGCGCTGGCGGTGTCTACATCCCCAAAGCCTAGCGCTAGCAAGCATACTTGCAGTGTACGATACCGCCAATCTTCTTCGCGATTTCGGCGCCCATCTCCGTTCCGAGCTCATCCATCGAGCTTGTCAGAATCAACCTCGTCGGCCTTTCTCCATCTTCGCTTTCAACCAATTTGCACTTTAAAGTTGGCGGGAAGCACGCGCCAGGCATGCCAAGGGTGCATGCATACTCGCGCCAAGCAAGTCTCTTGAAAAACGCGTTTAAACCGGCACTATAATCGGGGAAGCGGGCAGCGGTAATTGATGCAAAGGCGTCAGAGTATCGTGGTGGCTTGTGCCATGCCTACACTGGAGACGCCACTCGCGGGTGTAGTTCGTTGTGGTGCGTTCAACCCAGTGCGTTTAACCAATCCATTGACGCTTGCGACCACGGCGTTCAAATCCTCTTTAACGCGTTAAAGAGACTCTGACGCAACCACTTGCGTTCGGGAGCCTTCCAACGGCAACCATGTGGTCGGTGGCAGTATAAACGATGGTGGGTCACTTGCCAAGATGAGCGTCGAGACGGCTGGCTGCTCGAGTCGGCGCGGCTTTGCCATCAAAGTGCACCATGAGCCAGCGCCGGCAGCACCTGCGACGCGCGCGCTCTGGCTGAGCTGCGTCCTCGGCGGCGCGTCCACGTCGCTGGCGACAATCGGGTCCAACCCCATGGAGGTCGTCAAGACGCGCATGCAGCTCCAGGTACGTACATGCCATTGTCCTCCATGCGTTGCAATAGCCTCTCATATGGCCATGGACAGGGCGAACTCATGGCACGCAGCAGTACGCCAGGACGCGTGCTCTACCGCAATTTTGCGCACGCGTTGTACACGATTGCGCGCACCGAAGGCGTCGTGGGCATCCAGCGCGGTCTCGCCGCCGGCATGGTCTACAATGTACAGCCTTCGCATGACGCTTCCAGCACCGACGGATCATACTACGTAGGCGATCATGAATGGCCTGCGGCTCGGCAGCTTCGAGTCCTTTCAAAACCTTCTCGGTGCCTCGGACCCGAACGCGCCGCTCTTCATGGCACGCAACGCAGTCGCAGGCGCGCTCTCGGGTATGTACACCAACTGGCGCACCAGAACGGTGCTTCTCACACGATTGCGCAGGTCTGCTCGGTGGCATTGTCGGGTCGCCCTTCTATCTGGTCAAGACGCGGCTGCAGGCGCAGAGCTCGACGTCCTCCGTGAATGCGCAATACCATTACCGCTCCATGGTACGAGAGAACGCTTCTCGCGCGACTCAACCCCATCATCCTCATCCAACCAGACGGACGGATTTCGCCAAGTGCTGGCGACAGACGGCGTCGCAGGCTTGTACCGGGGTGCCGGCGGTCAAATGGCGCGGATCGTGGTACCGAGACAGACCCAAGTGTCGACATCTCGTCACGTCGAGTGCGTAGGTCGGGTCGGGCGCGCAGTTGGCGTCGTACTCAAGCGCCAAAGTGTTTGTGATGGACGCACTGGACTTGGCGCCGACCAGCGTCTGGGTCCCCCTCAGCGGTACCCGTTGCGTGTCCACCCGGTGCTTTGCTGATCCTATGTCTTTTTGCTAGCCTCGCTCTTGAGTGGCCTCGCGATATCCGCTTTTATGCAGCCGTTCGACGTGGTTGCGACACGCCTCGCGAGCCAACGCGTCGACGTACGAGGCCGCGGCGCCTTGTACACGGGCGTCTACGACTGCTTCCGCAAGACACTCGCCGCCGAAGGCGTCGTCAACGGACTCTACAAGGGCTGGGCCGCGGGCTACATCCGCGCCGGTCCCCACACCATGCTCGGGTTCCTCATTTGGGAGCAGTTCAAGGACTATGCGACCGCCCATGGCTACTAGAATCGTCGTACTACACTCTATCTAAACCAGTCAATGTGTCATCAGTCCATCTCTCAATCGTGGTCAAGTTGTCTTTCCCGTTACGTTGCAAGTTTCCTAGTGCTTGAACGAGAAGAGTTTGACGAAGCGACCGAGCTTGCGCGGCGTGGCAATCTTGGGATCGGCACTGGCGTACGTCTCGAGCATGTCACGCTGCGTCTGCTGCGAGACGTGTGCAAACACTTGGTCGTGCACGGCCGAGGTCGCAATGCCTCTCAGCGTCTCGGCGGGAAACGACCGCCGGGCGTTCAAGAGACACTGCGCGACCGCGTCGGTCGTCGACGCCGGCGCGCGCAGCAGCTGTCGAAAGATCGCAGTCGCCATCTCGACCGAGAGCACCGACGTCACGTACATATGCAGTGGCGCCAACGCGTCGCTTCGCCACAGCCAGAGTGCATTGAGCACCTTGAGCACCGCGAGGACGTGGTATGGCCCTGCCGCAAGCGCCTCAAGGAGAAGTGCGAGGAGCGGCGGAAGCACGCCGGCCGCCTCGAGCAACGTCGGCTCGTGGATGCCAAAGGCGACGACGAGGCCACAGACGCCGTCGAGACGATCGGCGCCGTCGGACGCGAGGGCTGACGGCGCGGTGTCACGCACGATGCGCAAGACCGCGTCTTGGAGGAGCCCGCTCAGCGTCGACGACGGCGACGCACAGCGCAAGGTCGCTTGCAGCGTATCGATGACGCACCGATGTCGCGTCGCGGAGAACGACGCGACGAGAAGGGGTACGGTTGCTGTCGCCAGCGGCGCTGCATCCCGTTCGAGGCTCTTGAAGAGTGTTTCGAAGAGCTCCATGACGCTGGTTTGCACCACGTGGCACGCCAGTAGCGGCTGGAAGACCGCTGCCCAGTGCGTTTGGAGGACAGCGAGAAGCGGGTGGCCCGATCTCGAAGTGCGTTCCCGCAGCAGCGCCGACGCGAGCGTACTCAAGTGCCCGAGCACCAGCGACACCACCGCATGGGCTGCTTCGTCATTCGCCGCGTGGGGTAGCGCCGCGACCAGGTGCTCGCACATGAAGTTCGCGAGCGAGAGAACGTGCGGCGCACCTTGGACGTAGTAGCTCACGTCGGACGCTTGGTACGCGGCTTCGGTCGCGCCAATGAGCACCCGCGCGTACGCTTCCAGCACGAGGCGCAAGCTCTTGTCCGACAGAAACGGCGTCGGCTGCAAGTTCGCGCGGTACACGTTCCGCATGCACGCGAGCCAATCAAGATCGGCGGCATCCAGGAGGAGCTGCGGCGCGCACTTGGTCGCGAGCTTCAGGAGCGCGACGGCGCCGATGTGGTCCTCGGCGTTGCGCATGGCACAGATTGGGTCGTCTTCGGCGCACGCGAGCGCGCTCGTGAGGATGCCATGGACGTACGGCAGCGACGCGGGATGAGCGCGGATCCAGGTCGGCACGACACTCAGAAATACCGTGATCGTCCGAAGGAGGGCCCGGGCATGCAGCGTGCGGTCGGGTGACGCCAGCGCATAGAGAACATGCAGCAATCGGGGCATATACGTCTCGTCACTATCTGGAATGCATTTGGTAAGCGCACTCAGCGCATGGAGCGCGGCTTCAATCTGCAACGCGACGCTCGGCGCCTAATAGGAGCAGCCCATCAATCGCTCGCTCTGCGCGCTGAAAGAGCATACCGAGGTGGGGGTGAGCGTCTCGTACGCTGCGAAGATGGCTCCGAGCAGCTCGTGCAGAAACGCATCCGGCGACGCTTGCGAGAGGAGCCGGAGGACCGCGCGCATCTCTTTTCGGTGCTGCACCAACTCGTCCTCGTCCGCCGCTGTCTCGAGCGACGTTGACGCGACGACGTGCCGCAAGACGGATGGAATGTACTTGGCGTCCCATGCACACGCTGCGTCGCTGCCGTCGGCAACCATGCGCGCGCGGAACGCGACCCAGAAATCGAACACTTTGGTCAGCGCCTCGGTCTCGTGGAGGGTCGCCAAGGCGAGGAGCATGTCGAGAAAGGTTGTGGGCATAGGATCGAGTGGCGTGAGGAGCCCACAGACAAGCGCTTGCTCGCCGACGCTGGCAACGGTCGACGCGATCGCAATGAGGAGGTCGGGGCGCAAATCGTGGGCGTTCTCAAACGCTTGCGACCCAAGACGCGTGCTAAACGCGAGCAGCGGCGACAGCAATGGAGCAAACGACGCATCGACGCAGGTGGCGACAATGTCTTGAAGGACATCCAAGATGCGGTCGCTCTCGGGGGCCATCTTGGCCGCCACGTCGCACGCGGCAGCAAGCAAGCTCGATGCCGCAATCATATCGGGGGCCAACGCGCCGTGAACCACCCACGCACCAAAGGTCTCGAGGATGCGCTCTTCGAGGCGTGCGTGAAAAGCACAGAGCGTGTTTGGTCGGCGTGCGACCTGGGCCGACCAGCAGCCTTGGAGGGTGTGCAGCACCTGCGGCGACTCGGTCTTGATTGACGCCACCCACGATTCGCGGTGGTCCTTGCGAAGCAGGAGGCGCTTGTTCTGGATCTCTTCAGGCAGCAGCTGGAGCAGCGTGATGACTGCCATGTCGACTGCGATACTTGGCATCGACACACCCGACGAGAGCGCGCTGAGCGTCGTGAGGACGTCGCCTTCGGTCGTTGAGAGAATACTCACGGCGACGCAGCATGCATACTGGCTCGCAATGAGAGAAGACGTGTGGTTCGCTATCGATCCGTGAATATGCGTACAGAGCTGGGCAAAGCATGGGCGAAGGAGCTCGGACGCGCCGATCGATGCGTCCGACTTGAAGCGCGGGTGGTCGCGCGACCCGCGACTACACAGCGCGCGATAGATGGTGTTGACGAGAAAGAGGTGTTCGTGCTCCTTGAGGACGTCGTCGTCGCTCTGCGACAGCAAGGCCATGCTCACGGGAATGGCCTCCGGCGTGCGCTGGAACGTCTGCAGAAAGGCGTCGGCGCGCTTCCGCTCGTCGGCGCTCCTAGAAAGGTCATGAGAGATTCGAGCGTCAAGTTGTCGGTGCGTTTTACGTGTGGCCGGCGAGCACTTTGCGCACCGCCGTAAGCACCTGCTGCGCCGTGCGCGATGTCGCTGCCGCCATCTCTCTGTTGGTTTGAAAGGCGTCCTCACCGGATGTCCGGATAATGCATCCACCTGTCCCCATCGCGTCCAAGTTCGTGCGGTTGGTACGCGCGCGAACTCGGCAGCCATGCTTTTGATGAATGCAAGCGATATGATTGGCGTTTACGATATTTTTAGGCCAATCAGATGCGACATGATGCTGGCAGCAACGGATTGCCACGCCCGCCGAGGGCCAAACTACGTCTGAAATCGCCCATACTTGGCAGAGCGGTAGCCGTCACATAAAGAAGCAGAGCGCACGATGTTGCACCGCCGTCCGAGGCTCACAACGCCATAACGTGTGAATCGAAGATAAAAAGCAATATGTTTTTAGCACGTTAAAAAGCTCTCGCGACAGCGCGCCAAAATCAAAATCAAATGGATGGGTTTCGCTCGATCCCAGCACAGCGCCACACCATACAAAGCGTGCGCTCGTTTGCTTGGCGAGCACCGCTGTACATCTCCTTGCTGCTTCGACACGACCAATCTTGGCGCTCTGCTGTGCGGAGATTGACTTGATCTTTGTATGCTGCCACCGTGGGGCCAGAAAGGGTGGTACTTCAAGCTCGGACTTCAAGCAGTCGACGGACGCCATTTGCCAAGCGCATCCCCAGGAAGAAGCACGATGATGATGCTCCGCCAGCTCGCGCGTCCTGTCCGCAGCTTCTCGTCGGCCGCCGCCGCTTCCTGCGTCACCTTGGAGAAGCAGGGTACGATCGGTATCCTGCGGCTCAACGATCCTGGTCGCCTCAACGCGCTCACGGCCGACATGGGCGACCGCGTCGAAGGTAATAGACCTCGGATCCACCCTTCTCTCAACATTGCACGTATATGATGCAGAGCTCGTCCAAGAAATCTCGGATCGCGCCAACGAGTTCTCCGCCATCGTGCTCACGGGCGAGGGCCGCGCGTTCTCGGCCGGCGGCGACTTGGACTTTCTCACGCGCCGTAGCCTCGACACGCCGACGCGCAACAGGTAGCAGTCCTTGTCTCTCTTGGAGTCAATTGGCATCGTGGAAGATAGCGTCACGATGCGCAAGTTTTACGGCCGCTTCCTCAGCCTCCGGTCGCTGCCCGTGCCGCTCATCGCGGCCATCAACGGCCCCGCGATCGGCGCCGGCATGTGCATTTCGCTCTTTGCCGACGTCCGCGTGCCGCCAAGGACGCCAAGCTCGGCTTTACGTTTGTGCACCTCGGGCTGCACCCGGTCCGATCTCGCGTTGCATACTATGCATTGACGTCACCTTGGTCACTCTTAGGGCATGGCCTGCACGCACTTTTTGCCGTCGATCGTTGGCCCCGAGAAGGCCAACTACTTGCTCATGAGCGGCAAGGTACCTGTATCGTCTTCTTGTGTCTAGGATCTCATACTGGACTGTAGGTCATTTCGGGCCAAGAGGCGCATGAGTATGGCGTCGTGTCCAAGGTGGTCGAGAAGGTTCATGGCGCTTGCCCAACATCTCGATCGTTAAGGCGCGGGTGTAGGAGGATGTTGTCGCCGAGGCCATCAAGATCGCGCAGGACATGACGTCCGGTTCGTCGGTGGCGACGCGCAGCCTCCTTCGGTCGCTTCGCCTCAAGCAGGTGCGATCGGCACGCCCGCGGTGGCGCATGACGCGGGTGTTGTATGTAGGACGAGGGCCTCGAGCGCGCGTTGTGGCGCGAAGCCGACAGCCAAGCCAACTGCTACGCAACCGCCGACTACCGCGAAGGCGTCGACGCGATCAAGACGAAGCGCAAGCCCAACTTTGTGACGCTGGAACACTTCAAGGAAGAGTTGTAAACGCACTTTTACATGAGAATAATGCCGAGTGGCCGGACTCTACCACTCGAGGGACGCGTTCATAGACGCCGCTTTGTTCTTGGCCACGTTCTTGTGGCCCCACGGGCAGTGGCGGCACTTGTAGCCGCAGCACGCGCGCTTCTTGAGAAAGAGCGCGGTAAACACCGTATAGCCCGAGGCTGGGTCCACGTACTGGAGGAGCCGCGGTCGCACGCCACTTTGTGCAGCAATCGGTACCGCTCGCTCGGCTGCTCGTCGAGCTCCATCTCGTCAATCTCGGCGAGGTCGTCGGCGATGCTTGGGTCGTTCATCAAGTCGTCAAGCGTCAGCGGCGTGGTGGGTGCCCACGCCACGACCGGCGGTACGACGTCGTCGACAAGAGGCGACACAGCGACGTCCTTTGTTGCCGCCGTAGTGACAGGGCTCGAGGGCAAGAGAGTGGCAGAAACCGACAGCTCGTGCAAGCCGCCGGTGACACGGCTGCCATCGTAGCCGCCATACGCGTAGAGAACGTCGTCACTCAAGACCGCGGTGCCATGTCGACAGACTGCGAGAGGTAGATCCGGCAGTGCTGTCCACACCAGCGAGTCGATGTTGAGCGCATAGCTCGAGGCAAACACGCTCGTGCCGTGGGCCGTCGTATGGGACTGACCGCCCGTCACCAGAATGTGCCGCCCACAGACGACAGCCGCGTGCGACGTTCGGGGTGCAGGACAATCGCCAACGCACGTCAGCTCGGTCCACGCCTCGGTGGTGGGGCACCAGACCCAGACGTCGTTGGTCGGTCCGTCGCACGTCGAGCCGCCTATGACAAACATGCGGTCGTCGGCCCACACAGCTGCGTGGTCGGTGCGCTTGTACGGCGCCAACGCGCCTGATTGAACCTCGCGCCACGCCCACGTGCGCAAGTCGAGAAGGTGCACGTCGTTGAAGCGCTCGACTTTGTTCCAGCCGCCAAAGACGATCGCCGTCGACCGTTGCGCGTCGACTACAAGCGTCGGGTTGCCCCGCGGCGTCGGCGCCACGCCCGTCGTGCTGCCGTGCGTCCAGCAGCGCGTCTCGAGGTTGAGAAGCTCGAGCTGCCCGAGCGGACGCAACCCATCTTGGTCCCAGCCGCCAAAGACAAAAGAACATGGTGCCAAAGCGCGGCTGCGTGGTTCGACCGCGCCGTGGGCACGTCGTCCTCGCCGTATACGGTGGTGCACGGCAGGTGCTGCCACGATTGCGACGGCGTCCACTGCCACACAGACGACGTTCGCTGCGACGCATTGTCCTCACCGCCGACGAGATAGAGCGTGTCGCGCGATGCGACGACCGCGTGGGCCGCCAGGGCCGGTGGGCCCGTCGCCTCGAGGGTGCGCCACGCAGGCTCGGCAAATGGCTCTGCGGTCGATGCAAGCACAGACTCGAAGTGCGTCACAAAGGCCTCGCCAGTGGCGAAGCGGGGACCAGTGTACTGCAAGACGCGCACGTGTTCAAGGCCGGCAAGAGTTGCCTTATCGCTCGTCGTCGGATGTACGAGGGCGGCGAGGATTTCAATGCCCAAGATGATACTCGGTCCCGGGCGCGAGAGAACGCCGTGGTCGACAGCAAAGAGTCGCGCCGGCGTCGTCTGCATCGCTGGGAGGTTCCAAAACCCGTCCTGCGAGAGCAAGTACCGCTCCATGTCCCGTACGGTCTCGGGCGCCGACTTGCCGCAACACGCGACGACGATGACATCGGGTCGTGATGGCAGAATGTCGTCAAACCAATTCAAGCGTCGCGGCGGACAGCCCGGCGTCGAGTCGGCCAACGCCTCGGAGCCACCGGCGCGGCGGCGCATATCGGGCAGCCACTGCCCCGACGCCACGAGTGGGAAGACGCTTTCGAGGCCCAGAACACGCGGTCGACCGAGTTGGCGCACGTGAGCGGCCACCGCGTCGAGTCGGGCGGTGAGACGCGCGTGGAGCAGCTGCGCCCGAGCGTCTTCGCCGAGGACGCGAGCAATCGCGAGAATCCCATCGAGGACGTCGGTGACCGTCCGTGGCTTGATGGGAAAGGCCACGTCGCGTGGCAACTGCGCGGCGTCGAGGGCGACGGCCACCGCACTGTCGACCGCGGAGCACCGATCGCAAGCGTCCTGCGTAAAGACGACGCCGGGGCGACACGTCGCTAGCAACGCGACGTCGATCACGTGCAAGTCACGGATGCCTTGGGCGTGGAAGGCTTGGACTTGGGCTTCAATCGCGTCGGATGTCGTCGCCGTGATCAAGCTTTTGGTGATGCGAGGCACACCATTGGTATAGTGCGCAGGCGCGTCACAAAACTCGCTCACCGCGCACAGAAGGGCCTTCTTCTTGGCCCGCCGCGTCGTCTCGTCGTCGTTGTCGGTTGGCAGCCGCGTGTCCCAGATCGCGCCAACGATCTCGGTCGCGCTTGGCTCAAACGACACGAGTGGCAGGCGTCGCTGTGCCGTCGCGAAGAGAGCTGATGCAAAGGCCCGATGCGACCCAAAGTGGAGGTGGCAGTAGGACGCGATCGTACCACCGACGACGACGCCCTCGGGCGCAAACGCTGCGTCCGGCCGCTCCATGCGGCACCGGTACGCTGGCTCGTCAACGCCGGCCAGTTGGACGACCGCGCCGTTGGCATTAAGCCGTGCCGCCGGCTCGCCCTTGTACGTGAGCTCGGAAAAGTGGTACTGGTGGCACGCCAGTCGTGTTGTGGGCGGCAGCTGCAGCAGTGCTGCCAGGGCTGGCGACATCTCGGCCACGCAGTAGCCCATGGTCATGCGTGGTGTCATGCTCACGTCAAGGGGCAGCACGCCGGCCATGGCAAATGCCTTTTCTTTCTCAAAAAGCTTCTGCGAGAGGTACATGAGGCCGCCGCACTCTGCGTACACGAGCTTTCCAGACGAGGCAAACGCGTGGACGGACGCCCGCATCGACGCGTTGGCTTCGAGCGCATTGGCGTGGAGCTCGGGGTACCCGCCGCCAAAGTAGAGTGCATGGACGGTTGGCACCTCCTTGTCGTGCAAGGGCGAGAAGAACACGAGGTTAAAGCCGACGGCTTCGAGCACGCGGAGGTTGTCGGCGTAGTAAAAGCAAAACGCTTCGTCACGTGCGACGCCGAGCCGCACGGGTGGCGGTGTCCTTTCCGTCGCAGGTGGCGTCGATGGCTCGCGGACGGGCAGGTAGATCGTTGGCGGGGATGCGAGCAGCGCGTCGACGCTTATGTGGGCCTCGACGAGACGGGCAAGGCCGTGGATGTGCGTCGCATTGTCTGGCATGTGCAAGCCCAAGTGGCGTTCGGGCACAACGATCGATACGTCCTTCGGGACGCAGCCTAGGACGCGTACCGACGAGGTCAGCGGTGACGACTGCAACGCATCACGTAGCCATTGCGCGTGCGCGTCACCGCCAATCTTGTTGAAGACGACGCCAGCAAATGTCACGTTACGGTCGAACGAGCAATAGCCGTGCACCATGGCCGCGGCGCTGCGTCCCATGCACCACGCGTCGACGACGAGGACCACGGGCGCTTGGAGCCACTTGGCGATCTCGGCCGAGCTGCCGCCGTCCGAGGCCTCGTCCGTGCCGTCGAAGAGCCCCATGCAACCTTCGATGACAGCAATGTCGGCCTTTGTCGTGATGCAGGCGCGATGGTACGCAGCAAGGCACTCGTCGCGGCCCATCATGAAGCCATCGAGGTTCACGCTCGCGACACCGCAAGCGAGCGTGTGGTGCATCGGATCGAGAAAATCGGGGCCGACCTTGAACGGCTGCACGCGCAGCCCGCGCTTGGTGAGAGCCGCCATGAGACCGATCGCGAGCGACGTTTTGCCGACGCCGCTCGAGACGCCCGAGACGACGATCGCCGGCGTGGCCATTCTTGTCAAGAAAGTGCAATGTCGGATCTGGACTTATTTCTGGTCCCAAGCAACCCTCGGAACAGATCATGGAGACCAGACCAGCACCAGGAGCTACCAGAACACAATGCAGTGAGCGACCATCAGTCCCAGATTCCAAGCTTCAAATTGTATGGGCGAGGACTCTAACTGGTACGCGGGCAGCGCTGCTTGGCGCTGCTAAAACCTTTATAAACGAATAGATACGCATCATTTGGTAGAGTGGTTTTCGGCACTGCCCTGCAACTGGATATCGTCGAGTAGCACCAGTGTATGAGTGTATGCCTAGGGTGAATAGCGGACCGCGAAAGTGATTCAGGGCAACCAGTTTGCTTCCCAGCTTTTGCCGTGTTTTACGTGTCGGGCTTAAAGGCGTTGCGGTTGACGTTATCGACCGCAACACAGTGGACAATGCGAATAAAATCACGATGGACTCAAGAACGACTAGTTCGTTGACTAAGAACGTAGCATATATCCTACAAGCCGAGGCTCGAGGCCATTTTCTTGGCTTGCTCCCAAAACACAAAAGTAAAGATCGTATGCGGCCCGAGGCGGAGGTAGTGGGCAGTCCAACCCTTGAACATGCCCCGGACACCTTCGGCGCCAAAGGTTTCCGGAAGCAGTCGACGACGCCGTCATAGAGCACGCCTTTGCCGTTCACAACGTTCTGGCTGTACAAGCGCGTCGAGACCACGTCAAAGGGGTTCATGGCTGTCGTGACCGCAAGGCCCGTCACGAGACTTGCTACGCACAGCCAAGTTAGTTGATGTGTGGCAGGCCCAAGACGAAGATATTCGCACCAGCAAAATGTGCAAGGACGCCGTCTTCGAGGAGCCCGGACGAGAGTACGAGGTGCTTGGACGAGGCATACGTCGACATTTGCGCGGCCGAACCAACCTGGTGACAGCAGCATCGTCACTAAAATGCACGCAAAAGAGCCTAGGTCGTACCGCCACACGCGGAATGGCACCGTTGATACCCCGGTAGAGGCCTGCCACGCCGTCCTTGGCCACGATTTGCCGAAGCCCATCAAACTAAGAGCTTGCGTGAGTATGCTACTGACACTGTGCGTCGAAACGTACCGTGCCCTTGTAATGGTATTGCGCGTTGATGGTCGTGGCGTTGCTTTGAGCTTGGAGACGGGCCTTGACGAGGAAGAACGGGCTGCCAAGCATGGCACCAAGCGCCCCGGACGTCGCACCCGCGAGCATGTTGCGCGGCACGAACGAGTAGTGGTTCGGGTCAGTGGCGCCATAGATCTTTTGCAGCGGCTCGAAGCCGCCCAGGCGCACGCCGTTCATGACTGTCTACGCCAATGCCATCATTAGATACATACGAAGCTATCGCCGAGTGTCTACCTGGTAGGCCATGCCAGCCACGAGGCCACGCTGGATACCGCGGACGCCTTCAACCTTGGCGATTGTGTAGAAGGCGTGGAACGAATTGCGGTAGACGACAGGCGCACCCGACGCGGCGAGCTCGCCCTGCGCAGAGCATCCTGATGCGTGCTGTCGCATGGCAGGCGGCGTACCTGCAGTTGCATGCGCGTCTTGACGACCTCCATCGGGTTGGAGCCGATTGTGGCGAGCGACGTAGCCATGCCGGCGATCGCGATGTTGGCCATGAGGCCGCGCTCGGGCTTGCGTTCAGTGGCCATCGGATCCCGTTCTGGTCGACAACTTGCGCAACAAAACGATTTTTGTCCCCGCGTTTTGTCCCGTGTCCGATCTTGACGAGGTGCATTGCGCAAACTTGATCTTGATGTTTGTAAGGTGGGTGAGCCAACGACGTGGATTGGCTAGAAGAGTTTTCTTTTCAGCCAATCCGAGCGATGAATTCGAACGAGGTTGTCGCCAAGCGTCGACTTTGTCCACTCGCTCGTTCGTGCAAACGAGTCGCATCATCCAGGACATGTGCATGCGCGCCAGCTTCGAATTGAAGGTGTCGTACACTTGACCACAACATGGACGAAGCTTGCAGTTCTTATTGTAGTTTACTCAAATTATTATAGTACCGTGGTAAAGGACTATATTGGTAGGGACTAGATCGTTTCAACAGCCTCGGTTGCGGGGGAAAATATGACGCTGTTGTAGCACCCAAGAATCTGCGTGTGGCTTGCATCATGCATGTCATGAGGATGCGAGATGGAGCCACGCGAAATTCTCAGAGAAGGGTCGCATTGATCTTGGTGCATAGCCACGTCCAAACTGCGTGCGTTTATCCAAATTAATATATTATTCAATACCTTGCATAATGTATGTCCTGCATGTATTGAAAGAAACATCGTCCTGGTGTATGATTGGCTCAAATGCAATCTTCGACAGCCGAAATATTCGCCGTTTTGAACCAATCCCGACACAGAACGTGTGCTCCTTCCACGAAACGGCGCGGTCACTCAGCCCCTTTTGCAGGCGCTTGGTTCTGTCAAAGCCGCACTCTGCGAGTATAGGACCTCGCATGCGACGCATGTGGCGGACGTCGCGCGGTACAAAGCGACAGGGCGCGGTGGGCGGTCGAAAGAATTCGGGCCCCAGAATTCATTTTCTCGAAAATTCCGCCCAATTTCGGTGCGATTTTAGCCAATGGGACCATCACTCGAAGCGTCGGCGAATTATCCGGACGCGACAGCGACCGGCCAGAAGTCGACCATTTCGAATTTCCATCGATACACAAGAAGATGAGCTTTGCGCAGGGTCAAGATTGGGAGGTCCAGGGCTGGAACAAGGCCCGCAGCGGCGGCCGCATCGGCAACGAGTCCAAGGAGGCCGCGCTCAACCGCGCGCGTCGCGCCGGCAACGTCTCGACCGAGGTCAAGCACACGAACGGCCTCAACCGCTCGGCCCACGGCGCCGCTGGCAACATGCGCAAGCTTGACGAAGACACGGAGAACTTCAAGCACGACACGGTCGACCGGTCGCTCTCGCAGGCGCTCTCGAAGGCGCGCCTCGACAAGGGCATGACGCAGAAGGCGCTCGCGACCGCGATCAACGAGAAGCCGCAGGTCATTGGCGAGTACGAGTCGGGCCGCGCGATCCCGAACCCTGCCATCATCTCCAAGATTGAGCGCGCGCTCGGCTGCCGGTTACCTCGTGGCCCCAAGAAGAAGCGCCCCACGACGTCGGAATAAATCGACGACGGAGTAATATAACATAGTCTTGTAGCCACCGACGCAGACTTCCTGTTTCCAGCGAAGATGATGGGCAAGGAAGCATCCTCGGATTCTTCCATTTACTGCTCGAGGACGCTTCCATGTCCTGTTGGAAACAAACGTCATGGCGAACGCAGCCACCATCGCGGGCATGCGGGCATGAAATCGATGCAGTCGAATCGACCTACTAGTACTGAGTAGACGCGATCGATCCCAGCAGAGCCGGCACAGACTTGACCGCCGATGCATGCAAGTCGCTTGTACGTCATCGTATCACAACTTGCGAGAAGACTCGAAAAAGAACCAACCTCGCGATCCGTTCCAGAAGCACGGCCAGTTTCAAAGCGTCTTGCACATCATCACCGACCCATGACCGCGCCGTTGCTGCTACTGGTCGCTCTTGGCAGCCTGCTTCTGCCGGCGTCAACGCGGGCGACGACGGCGGCCTGCGACGTGTGCCAGTACAAGTCGTACGCGTGCGGCAGTGCGTTGGCCGATCGCAGCGTCTGTACCGCAGACGGCCGCGTGCAAATGGACGACGTCTTCTGCGACGCCGACTGTATATGCGCCGATGGCTTTGTCTGCGCCAACCTCCGCCTCGGCCACCACGTCCTCGCCGCTGGCCACGCTCGGCCCCGCTGCGTCTCCGCGGATGGTCTACGCGTCCGGTATGGAGACCGCTCATCGGCGATCTTATCGTATTGGCATGTAGGTTTGAGAGCTGCCGCCACGTGAGCCCGACGGCTCCGCCTGTCGGCGCCTACAACCTCAGCGCATGGCTTCGCTTCCACGATGCTGCGTGCACCACCCAGGACTGTCGCGCGACGCGGGCCGTCGAGCGGCTCCACCAGAGCGGCCGCGTCATCGTTCTCTGGACCGAAGCGCCGTCAACCTATCACTTTATCACGGAGGGCACGCTCACGAATCTCTCCAGCGGCATCTTCCACAGCGTCGCGCAATGGGACGAGGTGCGCGACCGGCTCATTGGCGTGCAGTCGCATGGCATCGACAAGTGGTATCCTCCCTCGTGTTGGCACTGCACGTGGTAATACGTACGTCTAGCTACACACTGCAGACGCGCAACACCAACAACGCCAAGTGCAAGGGCTACATCCTCTCGGCCGAGCACGCCACCGACACTGCGCTGTGGACGACGGATTTGCCGCCGTCGATCTGGGCGGCGGTCGTCGCCAGCGTTCTCGCTGCGTTCGGCAGTGTCGTCGCTGTCGTCTACGTGGGCTGCCACGCGTCGCGGGCCGTGTACGCACCGCGTTCGCGCCCGATGGCACCGACCGCCGAGCCAACGCACCGCGAGTAGGGATTAAGTCGACTCGATTATGATACTCGCGTCGTTGTTGCGAGGGCGTCTGTGCCCATGCGGTTGGCAATGATGGAAAAGAGCGCCTACTGTCGTGCAGAGAAGGGAGCGGGCGGGCGTGCGGCTACCTGGACACGAGGACAGGCGAGGTCTGCGCTCGAGAGCTGCGAGGCAATGCCCTGGATGACGACTGGGGTCAAGACACAGTTGTTTTCGACCACAATCCGAAAGAGCGAGAGCACGTGGAGCTCGGACCGCGTCATCTCTTGGCGGGCGTCTTCGTGGGCCCGCAGCATTGCGCCAAAGGTACTGAGCGTCTATGAGTGCGCAAGTGCGTCGCCTTGTCGAGTAGAACGGTAGTCGTACGTGGCAGAGCTCGAGCAGTCGTGCCTTGTGCACGCGCAGTCGTCCAAGATGCTGGTCCTTACTCACTTGGAACGACGGCAAGTTAGTGTCGTTGAGACACGCCGCTTCGAGCTTGGACGCGTGCAAATGTTCTCGTTCGGCCCAGTGCATGGCTACACATAGTAGTAGTCGTGGTAGGTCATTGTAGCGGCGACGAGTGCGCACCGAGCTTGGCCGAGAGGTTGAGCTTGAGGTGGTCTTGGTTGCTCCCAAAGGCGTCCGAGAGGTTGGCGATGCGCTGCTTCTTGGCGGCCATGCGTTGCTTGAGCCTAAGAACTTTGTCTTATCCGCTCGTGTTACGTTCTCAGCGCAACCGCTTGTTGAGCGTATGCACGACCGCATCGTCCATGGACGCAGCGAGCTTGGACGCGTAGAGCGGTCGGGCTCTACAACGTGCCACGTCATTTGGCGATCGCTGTCGAGATCGTCGAGCGTACCGTCGCGGCGCGCCCAGTTCCGCGCTGTGCTGCATCTTGCTCTGGCGGTGGCCGCTGCTGTCGATCGTGTAGCAAATGCCGCGTGGCGTGAGCGATGCTGGCGCCGTCGCGGGCTTTACCGGGCGCATGGGCGCCGCGCTTGGGGGGCTTGGGGCGAGGGCGCTTCGTGTCGGGATGACATCATTGTGGCGCTGGATCGGCGGCATCTCGGTGCCCGTGTCAAAGAACTGAAGTGCCGGCACGGGCGTCACAAAGCTTTTGCTGATGATGTCGAAGACGGCGGGCGACAGCTCTTTTGGGCGGGATTGGTGCAAAACGAGCTTGTTGGTCACGTTCTCACGCATCGCGCGGTCCTTGCGCCGCTTCCGCGCCAGCCACACGTGGGCCACTAGCATGGGTTGTGAGCGGCGTCGACGATACGAGATGCTAGCCACCGGCGCGGAAGGCGAAGAGAACGTTCTCGCTCAGTCCGAGCGGGTTGTCGTTGTGCTCCCGCTCGCGCTGCCGTGCGACAACGGTCTGTGCGGCGGCGCCGTTCCGTGACTTGATCGCGGTCAGCTTGGAGCGCTGGTCCAGGTTGGGCTTGGCGACGCGCATGCCGCTGCGCCGCTTGCTCTGCTTCAAAATTCGGCTCAGCTTGAACTCGAGCTACGCCACGTGGTCGTGCCCACATCCCTAGGAGTTCGTCGTACCCCAAATGCGCTGTCTGAACCGCAGCGGTGGCGGCGTGGGCTCGCCGCCACAGTCTCTTCCTGGGACGCCTCCGATACCTTCATCTTAGCTTCGAGATACTGTCCAAGCGCCGCGACTTGCGTCGGCTCTTCAACATGTGCCTTTGGTTGGCGCGTCGTTGGGCCTTGGAGCCTACGCCTGTCTAAGTCCTTGTGCATTGGAGACAGGCGGCTACCGCGCCCGATGCACGCGCTCGATCGAGATGCGAACATGGTTCTGGATCACGTCCAAGCCATCGCGGCCGTGCTTCCGCCGACCTGGCTGCGACTTGGGGCTCATGCGATGCAATTTTATTGCGTCTTTATATTTAAATACCATGTGCGTGTAACTGCCATGGTCGGAAGACGGAATCTAAAAGAACGCAACTTGGATGGACGAGTGCTACACGAGCCCCGAGCGCAAGCGGCCGCGGCTCCACCGCAGCCCTACCGCCGCTGACGACAGTGACTGTACGGTCATGGCGTCGTCGTCGCCCGAGGAGGCCGAGTCACCATGCTTCTTTGGCGACGACGTCGATGCCATCTTCTCGCTGCCACCGCACATGACGACCGGCGGTCGACCACGGAGCCTCTTTGCCAGCACTGCAAGCAAGGACGACGACGCAACGCAGCTTGCGCCCATTTGTGCAATCGTCGCACCACCTAGCAGCCAAGGCCACGACAGCTACGATCGTCCTCTGCCCTTGTCCGACGACACCCTCGACGGACTCATGCTTGCGCAAGCGTCGGAAGATGCGTCCTCTGGCGGCAACCCGATCGTGTTGTCGCCCGCGTCACAAATGTGCGTATTGTCACACATCGGCGCACTCGCCGCCCGGCCACCGACACCACCACCACAGGTTGCAGTTGAGGTGCGTCCGCCTCGGCGATCAACCCAAGGGTACGGCAAGAAGATCCTGGCGGCGGCCATCGATTGGGACAATTGCAGCGGTGCGCCATCCAGAACCATCACGGAACTCACAGAATTGCTGTGCTAGAACATGCGTTTCTCGAAGAAGCCAGCGACCGCGACGACTGGGCTCTCGACGACCTCTCGGACAGCGATTTCGAATAACAGTAACATGGTCCAACGACTCACTTGAGTGGCTCGTACGCGTCGGCGCCCCTTTGGCTGATGGGCATCAGTTACAGAGCTCAAGCGACGCGAGAAAGGACATAATTCAACCCGCAGCCAGAGGCTCAAGCATGTCGATGACCACGGTTCCGCTCGGTACCCTGTCCTTTCGCACGGCGTACGGCGCTGTCGAGCCGACCACCGTGTCTCGTCGCGCGCCTCGCTTATGGACCCGCTGGGCATGTGCGATCGCGATTGCGTCGCTCTTTGCGGCGTTCGGGTGCGTGCTCACGCTCCAGCAGCACGATGACACCGTCGTCGTCATTGTCGCCGTCGAGGAGCCCGACACACGCTTTGACGCGTTTTATGCGCAGACGGCTGCGATGCGCGACGACGCGATCGATCCGTGCCATAACTTTTACCGGCACGCGTGCGGCGGCTGGCTCCAGAACGCCACCATTCCTTCGGACGCCAACGCCGTCGACACGTCGTTTCGTGTGGTGGCCGATGCCAACGCCAAGCTCATCGAGCACATCGTTCAGTCCAACCCGCCGGTGATCGGACCGCTGTACCAGTCGTGCATCTCGGTGGGCGCTGTCGACGACGCCGGTGTCGCGGCGGTCTCGGCCCAGCTTGCACACGTCGCGTCGCTTACGTCCAAAAACGACGTGTACGCCTACGCTGGCGCACTCTTCCGCTCGTCCCGCGTCAACGCCTTCTTCAGCCTCGAGGTGGTGGGCAACCCGACGAATGCGACGACGAACGTGCTCTCGCTGTCCCAAGGCGGGCTTACGTTCCCCGGCCGCGACTACTACGTGGACGCGCACAAGCGGGCCAAGTACGCGCAGCTTTTTGTCGAGTACGTCACGAGCTTGGCGAGTGTCGACGCCTTTGCCCGGCACAACGTCACGGCTTTCACGCACCGCCTCTTGAAACTCGAGACGTCGTTTGCAACTATGTCGGTCGCCAACGCCGCGCTCCGGGACCCGTGGGCGACATACCACGCCTTCTCGCTCGCGGACCTCGAGGCCCAATTCCCACACGTCGCCGCGTATTTTCGCGGTGCGGGTGTGTACGAGACGCTTGCCAACTCGACGGCGCCGATTGTGGTCTCGACGCCCGATTTCTTTGCCTCCCAGGCCGCGCTCCTGGCCAGTGATGACGTCGACTTGAACACGCTCATCAAGTATGTGAGCTTCCGCTTGATCGACAGCCAGAGCCCTCTGCTTGGTGAGCGCTTTCGCGCTGCGAGCCACAAGTTTCACGGGACGCTCAGCGGCCTTGGCGTCGACAGCACGCGGGCCGACTACTGTCTCGGGCTCACCGAAGCGCACTTGGGTGCTGTCCTCGGGTCCTACTACCTGGAGCGGGTCTGGGACAAGAGCACCAAGGTCGCCGCCCGGTCGCTCATCACTGAAATCGAGGCGGCCATGGGCAATGTCCTCTCCAACGAACCGTGGCTCGATGAGGCGACGCGCAAGGAAGGGCTGGCCAAATTGCACCACATCTTCAACCTCGTGGGCGGCCCCGAAGTCACGCCGCCGCTTCCGTTTGCCATCAACAGCACAGGCTTTTTCGCCAACGTGGCGCAGCTGAAGGCGCACGAGATGCAGATCGCGCTCTCGTCGATCGGTGCGCCGGTAGACCCGCAGGCGTGGGGCCTCGCAGCGTCGACCGTGAACGCCTACTACGACCCGAGCGCCAACAAGATGGTGTTTCCGGCCGCGATCCTCCAAGCGCCGTTTTACTCTGCCCATGCCATGCCCATCATCGCCAACTATGCGCGCATCGGCATGGTCATGGGCCACGAGCTCACGCACGGCTTTGACGACCAAGGCCGCAACTACGACGCCAACGGGAACCTCCGCATGTGGTGGTCCCCGTCCGTGAGCAAGACGTTCGATATCAAGGCCGACTGCTTGGCGGCGCAGTACTCGTCGTTTGAAGTGACGACGCTGGACGCGTCAGCGCGCATCGGGTTTGTCGATGGCCGGCTCACGCTCGGCGAAAACATCGCTGACAACGGCGGGCTCAAGCTCGCGTATTTGGCGTATGCGGCGACCCAAGCCCGTCCGGTCTCGAGGGCCGAGACCAAGTTGTACTTTACAGCGTTTGCCCAGGCGTGGTGCGAGAAGCGGTCCGATGCGTACGCCGAACTGCTTCTTGGCCTGGACCCGCACTCACCTGGCAAGTGGCGCGTGAACGGCCCGCTCATGAACTCGGCGCTCTTTGCCGAGACGTTCCAGTGTCCCGTCGGGTCGCCCATGAACCCACCCCACAAGTGCGTCGTGTGGTGATACGTCCTTCTTTCCAGTGGTCCACTGTTTGGCGTAGTAAACACTGTAACATACACTGTAAAAGACACTGTCAATGCTATGCGCTCGGGTGTGCAATGCGATAGTAGCGAAACTCGGCGGGTGGACCATTGTCCACCGCGCTCTCGTCGTGAATCGCGTGCACGTTCGCGAGTGTGAGGTTCGCGTCGCGCACTGCTGCTTCCCACGCATTGAGCTCGGCGTCAAACCCGCTGCGGACCGCGTTGACCAGGTGCACGGTGGACGTTGGGGCGAGGTACTTTTGGAACACGGGTGGGAGGAGCTTGGCGTGCTCGATCTCGTAGCAACAGTCGGCCGCCAATATCATATCAAACCGCGTCGCATCATCAGGCTCGAGGACCGGCGACCGCCAATCGAGCTTGGCGACGCGGCAGACGTCCCGGACACCGTTGGCCTCGGCGTTGAAGCGTGCATTTTGGAGGACCTCGGGCAGGAAGTCGGTGAGGACGACCTCGGACGCGCCTTTGAGCGCGGCGACAATGCCGACGAGGCCGGTGCCGCAGCCGACCTCGAGCACGCGGCGCCCGCGGACGTCGACTTCGTCCGTTGCGATCGCGTGGGCTAAAACGAGGCTCGCGCCCCAAGTCTGCCAGCCAAAGCCAGCCTCCATGAAGCTTAGCTCACGCAGTGCGATAGGCGGTAGTGACTCGTGGACGTGCACGTTCTTGGTCGGGTGGTCTACGGTGCATCGCGTAGTATGAGATGCACTGGAGACGAGTGTAGTATGCATGAAGTACCAGTGACGGAGGCGAGCGCGCCCCGCACCTCTTCGAGCTGCGCCTCGAGACCTTTGGCGTCGTCGTCGAGGCCGTACTGGTACCAGGTCGACTCGACGGCCGCGAGCCACTGGCGACCGACCTGCTTGAGCGTCATGCGGTGTGTCGCCGTGAGCGACTCGTCGATGGCGGCGATAAAGTGCGCGAGGCTAATCAGAACGCGCGCAACGTCGTCGACGTCGCGCTTGTCGGCGCACAAGAGCGCCGCCATGACCTCGTCGAATGCGCCCTCCAAGTCCATTGTGTGTCTGCCAGCAAATAAGCAGTCGATTTTCACGTAGGGTTAGGGTGACTATATATACAAAGATCAAGTCTTTCCCCGCGGACCACGTCTTTGACGCGGACTGGAACCGCGCGGTGTGGAAGCAGCCACATCCTATGCACTTGTCAGTGCCAAAGGTTTTTTGGTAACTTCAGAACGGAGACAGGATGACACAGGCCTCGCACGAGGCACTTCGACGTCTACATATATGCATGGCTGGCACACCCAGCGGCCCAACATTACGTACTACTTGAGTACACTGATGGACGAAATAGAGCGGCCTGTACTAGTAGTACGCTTTCCAATGTATCCGAGACAAGCGCTGTGCCATACTAGTACGCGTTGGCATCCCCACTTTTATACGGCGAATGTTGCGTGAAGCCGCTCTTCTGGGGCTCTCAGTGCTGTAACCGAGCATAGAGAGCGCTAGGAGTGAGGCCGTTCAAAGGAGCGCGGCGAGGAGACAACGTCGGCGTTTGCAATAGCATCATGCGAGCACTCGCAGCATGTCGATGAAGTCCTTGCGCTCCGGTTGGTTAAGCGGATATCGACAGACGTTGACAATCCGTCCCGGGATATACGCCGGCGACTGGTCTCGTGGAAGAAACGAGATGGCGCGTGTAGAGAGTTCCCCATCTAACCTTTCAAGGGGTAGGGGTGTAGGGTACCCAAAGCTACAACGCACGAAACCTAGTGGCATGTGTCGTGTCTATTCGCTGTAAATAAGAGTACGTCGCCGCTATTCTATGCGGTGCGATGACGTGCGACTCAATCGCGCTTGACCTTGAGCGCTCGCTCGATGGCGACGGCGACCGAGATGGGCACCTTGGCGAGCTTGGGGTGGTCGCGCGTGAAGCGCGCGGTGGGCATGAGCAGCGACGAGAGGCTCGGTCGACGCGCGACCTCTTTTGTCCGGGGGTTGGGCATAATTTGCAGACTGCGCTCAATCGCAAGCTTGCGTCGCTGTCTCAACGCCACCGAGTCGGTTGAGACGACAACTGTCACCGAAACCGCCGGCACCATGAGCCTCGTCGTCGAGACGAAGCGTGTGAGTGCCAAGATGGAGCTCGGGCCAGCGCCGCCGCCTCGCCACAAGGTACACTTGTGCTCACAGAACGAACGCCTGCGTAGCATCCATGGTAGGCGCCGCTGGCGTTGCCCGAGTTTGACGACAGCGACAGCGACGACGATAGCCATGCGCTGGAGGACATTCCGCCGGTCATCGAGACGAGCTCCAACAACCAGAGCGACTTCAAGTGGGACGGTATCAGCGACATTCAGATGCTCAAGCACCAAAATGCAGAGCTCGTGGCGGCCATCAAGAGCCAAAAGCAGCAAATCAACGAGTGCGCATCCTGCAGCGATCTTTCCACGCGTCACGGTGTGCGTAGACTGCAGCTTTTACTCGAGGCCATGGAGCCCGTACCAGGCCTCGACGTGGACTCGTTCAAGGATATTCTCCAAGGCTCCGAGATCGTCGACCATGTACTATATCGCCGCACCATAGGTGGTGCAGAAGGCCCTAACCCTCGACTTTAGGACATTCGCAACGTCAAGATCGTACACCAAGCCAAGAAGCTCCGCCAGGCGACGCTGGCCTACAACAAGGAAAAGTCCCGCGTGGCGGCCGCCAGTGCCAAGATGGCCGAATTGGAGCGTGCGGTCGAGGCGGCGCAGACACTGCAGGGCAAAGCCGAGCGCGCGTTGCAGCGACTTCAACAACTGCCTCGACCCGAGGCGGCGAAGAAGGTGCCGTCGCCCGAGAAGGAAATCGCTGCGTCCAAGAAGCTCGAGGAGCTCAAGCTCAAGTGCGAGGCGCAAGCGGTCGAACTCAAACGCACGCAGCGCGCCCTCCAGCGCGAAGTACGAATGTCATCTTTCGAATCGTCCACTTCAAACATGTCCATGCAGGTGGGCGACGACATAGCGCTGAGCGAGATTCTCGATGCGAGCGACAGCGGGAAGCGAGGCCGCGCCCAGCAAATCGTGATGCTCAAAGCCAAAATAAAAAAACTCGAACGCGCGAATCCAAGTCCTCTCGACGTAACGCCACGGAATACGACTCAATCTCAAATATAAATATGTGACTATAGGCGCCACGGGATGTCGATCGCAAGGCCGAAGACGACCTCGCCGCGACAAAACTTGAGCGCCAAAAGCAAATCGACAAGCTCCTCGACGACAGCAATGCACTGCGCGAGAGCCATGAGAAACTACAGAAAAAATACGACTCGACGAAAGCCCGCCTCCACGTGTTTGAAAAGGACGCGAGCAAGAGCAAGGTCAAGATCAGCGTGCTACTCGAGAAATCCAAGAACGACGACCTCCTCATCGACCGCCTCCAAAGCGAACTAGAAGCAAAAAAGCCCGGACCGAGCTCGCGGGCCCGCACGGCTGACAGCAAACCGCTCGACGCCAATGAACTCGAAGCACTCAAACTCCTCTGCAAGGACCAAAAGCGACAAGTTGAGATACATCCAACGTGCTACGAACTGATGCAGTAGTACGCTCTGTAGCTGGCGCACCAAGCAAGTCTGCTCGAGTCGTTCCAGCGCGACTTGCAAGCTGCGCAATCGACCGATCTCAAACACACAAAAGCCAGTCTCACCAAAGACCAGTTTAGCAATTACCAAGCCTTGGCGGTCTGTAGCGACATTCCGCTTCGTGTGACGAGCAGCGTAGATTGAGAAAGAACGGCTTGTCGAGCTCGTCAAGTCGCTCCAGCAACAGCTCCAAGCGGCCAAGCTAGGTACGAAGCCATTTCGCATCGCCCAAGGTTCGATTTGTGGAGATCCAGACGCACCACCCAAACCATCGGGCATACCGCACCTCCGCAACGACGCGTCTCGCTCGGTGAGGTGTGCATGACTTGCACTACGATGCCACGGTGTCGGTGTAGCGGCTGCCGTCGCCGCGCACACTGGACGACGTTGCAGGTACGGCTAACGTCGTCGCCGGTAGCAACTCATGGAGATGTAGAGCTGGACCGGCTGCGACTAGCCGTCGAAGCCAAGGACGAGGAAATCGCTACGTGGAAAGAAGCCTATGAAGCGGCTGTCTCGGACAAGGTGCGAGGCAGCGGGTGACTCCCCCACTTGATATTGGCTTCTCAGACGGCATCATCCCAGCACAGTCATCTCATCGCAGACCTCGAGGAGGTATGTCGTGAGCGAAAACATCGACGGTAGTTTACACTGTACTAGGAAAATGCAGCGCTCAAGGACGAGTGTTTAAAGCTCCAGAGCATGGTGCGTGCGGCCCGGAAGCGGGAAGAGACACGAGGGTCGTGATACAAGCACCGAGCGCAGGCATCATAGGATTACTGTATGTAATCAATGTGACGTGGCACTACTGCGGCGAGGTTCCTCTGTACCGCGATGTGCTGTCGCGGCGCTCTTGGCGTAGCGCAGCTTCGTCCACGACATCTCGAAGGGCAGAGACTTCTCGCTCGAGGAGTCGGCAGCGCTTGTCCGCGACGACGAGCCGAGTCTCGAGTTCGCGAACTTGCTGGCGGAGCTGGTACGCTTCGTCGTCGGTCGCTTCGTGGCGCTGGAGCTTGGCTTTCAAGTGTTCTCTGTCCTGCTTCCACCGAATCTTGAGTTCGCGCACTTTTTTCTCCAAGGCTTTGATACGCGTGTCCTTCTCGGTGAGCTCCAGCACGAGCCGGTCGTTGTCATGGGTCCGATGCACGTCGTGGCGCTCGAGTTCGCGCCGAAGATCTTCCTCGCGCACTTGGGACTTGCGGTGCTGGGCCTCCAGCGCGTCCAGCTGCTGCTCGAGCGACTGTGCGTGTGCCTTTGAAGACGACGCAATCTCGGAGAGGCAGATCGCGTCCTGCTGCAACTGCGCTATCCTTCGCTGGGCAGCCTCCTGCGCCGCATCACTCTCCGCGTCCCGTCGGCGGCATTCGTCCATGAGCTGCCGGCGCAGGGTCTCAATGCAATGGTGGGCTTCGCTAAGCCGTCGCCGCAGCTTCTTGTTGTCCTTGCTCGATTCGCTGCCCGAGTCTTTGGCAAGCTTGAGCGCGGACAGTTCGCGCTTTACAACGTCGTGCTCGCACGCTTCCTTCTCTAGTTGCCGGTGCATAGCGTCAAGCTGTGCGTGGCACTCTTTCTCGCGCTCGCTCGCATTGCGCTCACTGGCCTTCAGGAGCTCGGCCGCCGTCGTGAGCTGCGCGTGAATGCGGTCGGTGTACTCCTTGTCCTGGCTCATCACAGTCGCCTGCGCAGCGATTCTGGCCTCAAGGTCCATGACCTTGGTAGCAGCGTCGGTCTTATCCTTCTCGAGGCCACGAATGATGGCTAGCACGGTGGTGGCCATGAGCCGCCATCAAGCCGCGACGTACCTTGGAGGCCGGCGACGTCCATCTCGTGGCGCTGCAGCTGGAGCCCGACCTGCGTGTTGAGGTCGCTGAGTTGGCTGCATAAGAGCTCATAGTTGTGCTTGTACTTCTCGAGCGTCCGGACGCGCAGGAAGAGCACGTCTCGGTTCGCGTCCGTCATACCCGTTATGGATCTCGCGACTCCGGAATCCGGATACGACAAACGGTTAAACCTTCAACCATGGGTTGAACGCGATCGCCACGCGTCCAACAATGCGTCAAACTGTGGCGTCCCGTTTAAGTGTGGACAGCTGGTCGGTCCTTGTCATCCGTGGCAGGTGGCAAATAAATCTCGATGTGCTGTAATCAAGCTGTGCCGACTCTGCGTTGCTTCGACACATGCTCATGGACAGCGTCCTATTTAATCACGCGGCAGATTTCTTACGCAGCCATTCCTTGGAGAGCGTACGGCTGCAGCAGAAAAGGCCACGTCACGCTGCGCACTTCTCGCGCCGGCCTGCGAAGGGGCGAACGGTGCCACTGGTGTTGCTATCAGAAATGGAGCGGAAACCTCCGCGCAGAATCCTGCTGCAGCTGGACGGGACGGTAGCCAATGGCCGATGGCCGCGCACTGCGCTTGGCAGCCGGGTGGAAACACGTGCCTTTGGTGGCCATCACATGGCGGCTGCGTCAACGGCGATCCGTCTGGGTTTGACGTCCTCTTGATGAAAAACGCGTCGAGTCGATACAAACGCCAAGTACACCGATGGACTTTAACGCGTCTAGAAAAGTCGCATTTGTAACTGGCCGAGGATAGATCTTGCCATTTGTGTCAATTTACGTTTGCCGCCGCCGCCAAGACCTCATGCTCCTCATGTCGGACTGGGTGCTGAAGCACTACCACGAGATCCCAATCGTCATTGGCGCGGCCCTCGCCGCCGTCCTCCTCGGCGTCGTCATGCTCTACATCTGGGTCGCATCGCGCCAGGTGCGCCCGCGCAAGACCCGCGCGCTCTCGATCGACGCCCGATCGGATGGCACGGCGTCGGCGCCGGGGTCGCCCAAGGCCAAGCACATGCGCAAGCGCATGTCCTTTGACGCGGACGTCGACTACGAAGTCAACGAGCTCCGCGAAGAAGAGAAGGAGCTTGGCGAGCGCGACGCCAACATCATGTGGCTCAAGGCGCAGGTGTGGAGCGAGGACCAGCTGCAAATGTACGCGGGTCTGACCAAGATGTTCTTCTCGTCGTTTGAAAACGAGTTTATGGAGGAGATCATTCGGTATGAGTCGTCGCCGCTCTCTTTTTTCTCACCTGCGCGTAGGCATGTGGCGGCAATCGAGTATGCCCCCGACGCCATCATCTTCGACCGCGCCGTCCACGATGGGTCGCTGCTCATGGTCGGCCGTGGCTCGGCGCTCCTCTCGGCGTTCTACGAAGACAAAGTCTACTCGAGCGCGATTCCGAAGGACGAGTGTCTCTCGTCGACGCTCGTGCAACTCCAAACGCTCTTCCACGACCCGTCGATCGCGCGTCTCGACTTGGAGGCGCGCGCCGGTCCCGAGGGCGCCACGGTCCTGCGCATCGACCAGTCGGTGCTGCTCCAAGCCATGGAGCTACACCCGAAGAACCAACTCCAGCTCGCCCAAGTGGCCCTCGCGCAGCTGGACCGTGTCACGACCCGGTCGCTCATCGACTACTTTGGCCTTGTGCGTCCAATTCGTGCTCTCTGGGTTTGGTTTAACGCAAAAAACGCTAGGTCAACCACGTGATCCACCCCGTACCGCTCTTTGACGTGCCCTCGGACCGCACCGAGGTTGCCCACGTCGTCGCACATGCGCTTGGTCTTGACTTTAAGGAGCTCGAGGAGCAATTCCGCCTCGGGTGTCGGCTCCTTACGCTCGAAGACGGCTGGCTTCTCCAGGACCAGAAGGAGCAGCGCTCGAGCAACGCCGCGGACGTGTACTTTGTCGTCGAAGGCGCGATCGCGGTCGACGTGGCCATGTCCATGGGCAACGTCACCGACACGCTCGTCAAGATGTACGAGGCGACGCCGGGCTGCGCCATTGGCGTGAGCACGGCCATCACCGGTGACGCCGGCATGGTTGAAGCGCGCACGATTGGCACCACGACGGTGTTGCACTTGGACGGCAACGTCTTTCGGTCGCTCCTGCGGCACGCGTCGTTTGTCTCGAGGTGCGACATGGTCATGGATGGTACGATGGACTAAGCCTGTCCATCTTAGTTGTGTCAAGCACGTGCTGCGCCAGTATGACCCGATGGTGCCGATGCTCGACAACTTTTTCGAATGGATCCACCTCAACAGCGGCGACTCGCTCTTCCACGTCGGTGACGAGTGCGACTCGACGTACACGCTTTTGACCGGCCGCCTCCGCGCCATCCAGGATGTACGCCACCATATGTAGGAGGATCCTCCTGCCAACGATATCGAGTAGCACGTGAGCACGACGGGTGCCATTGTCAAGACGAGCAACGAGCTCATGAAGGGCGCGACGCTGTGCGCGCTCGACATGCTCGCCTCCCGGCGCAGGTATTTCCACCCAACAGTATGCCAAGTATCATCATACCTCACACGTCGTCGCAACTAGTGCGTCGACGGTCTACGCGATTCGCGACTGTCAGATCTCCAAGATGCCGCGCGTCATCTTTGACTACATTTTGCGCGTCTACCCCGACGTGCTGGCCCACGTGACGCGGGAAGTCGCGTACCGCTCCACGAATGGTAGCCGCTCCGTGCCCCTCACCCTCTTTTCTCCATTCCGCCTCTTAGCGCTGCCGCAGAGCAAGACGTTTCCGCTGCTCGGCACGCGCAATGCTGGCGCATCACCGCAACTCCCTGTCGTACGTCGCCCCAACGTGCACAATCATCGGTTAATGGTTGTGTGCGGTTAGGGTACGATTGCGGTGCTGGCCGCGAGCAAGGACGCATGCGTGCACGAGTTCAGCAGCATGCTGGCCAAAGCACTCAACACGCTCGCAACCACCGAAGTCGTGTCTTCGCAAAAGGCGATCGAGGTGTTTGGCGGGCAGTGGCGGTCGCTCTCGGCCATCGCGCGCTCGCGCATGTCCAACTGGCTTGCCGAGGTTGAGAGTGTCAACCAGCTCGTCTTGTACGAAGCCGACACGACGCTGACCGAGTGGACGCGGCTGTGCATCCGGCAGGCCGATCACATCTTGCTGCTCACGTCTGAAACATCGGAATTTTGGATCGACGAGCTCCAGGGCCTCCTGCGGTCCGCGTACGAGCGCAAGAAGGTAGGGCCATCCCTGTTTTCGACAGGACGTCATTGGCGTCTTCGTGTAGGTCGAAATCAATCTGGTGCGTCTCCGCCGCGACACGGACGACATGTCGACGCCGATGAAGAAGCTCGACTCGCGCGACTGGATCAGCTACTCGCACAACATTCGCGTGCCGTTCTCAAAGTACGAGAGCGATCTGCTCCGCATCTCGCGGCGGGTGACGGGTCGTTCGATTGGCATTGTCCTTGGCGGTGGCGGCGCCCGCGGCCTCGCCCACATTGGCGTGCTCAAGGCGCTGGAAGAGTGCGGAATTGACGTTGACGTTGTCGGTGGCACGAGGTATATAACTTGCTCTTTTTTTGCGAAAGCTGACGCCGCCTGCATTGTAGTATGGGCGCGTTCATGGCCGGCCTGTACGCCCAGTACCCCAAGGACTTGGAAAAGGTGGTTGAAAAATCCCGCAGTTTTGCGAAATCCATGGGCAGTCTCTGGAAGAAATTTTGCGAGCTCACGCTGCCGATCGCGTCCTTCTTTACGGGCGCCGGCTTCAACGGCATCATCCACCAAGAGTTTGGCGACATTCGCATCGAGGTATATATTTTCTTATTTTTGACATTTTTGACATTTGTGTACATTGTAGGATCTCGTGCTCAACTTTTTCTGCATCTCGACCGACATTGTCAAGTATCGCACCGGCGTCCACCGCGCGGGACTGCTCTGGCGCTACGTGCGTGCGTCCATGTCGCTGCAAGGATACCTCCCGCCGATCTCAGACAACGGGTCGCTTCTCCTGGACGGCGGGTATGTCAACAACCTGCCTGCGGACGTGATGAAGGAAGAGGGTATCAACATTATTGTGGCCGTCGACGTCGGTGGCGACCCCGAGTGGAGCTATTATGAGTACGGCGACTCGCTCTCGGGCTGGTGGCTTCTCAAGAACAAGCTCAACCCGTTTGAGCGCACGGCCCAAGTGCCGTCGATGGGCGATGTCTCGGCCGCGCTCGCCTACTGCTGCTTTGAGCAAACAAGGACAACGTCATCAACACTTGCGTGGACTTGTACCTCAAGCCGCCGGTCCAGCACATTGGCACGCTCCAGTTTGAACGCCTCGACGACGCGATCCAGGTCGGCTACGAGTATGCGCTGCCCAAGATCAAGGACTGGATGCAGCGCCAGCCGCACCTCTTCAAGCTGCGGCGCCAACTGAGCCGCGCGTCGCCAGCGCTTTAAGAAATAGCAACCTCGTATCTTGCGCTATGGAGTCAATTGTTCTTGTGGTAGAAAGTGTAGCGGCTTGGAGCGCTATTTGCGAAGGCAGTGATTCACCCATACCCACGACGACGCTATCTCTATGGATTACGTACTTACTATTCCGTACTCCACCATGGGTCGGGCACCACATCCGTGACCTTGACAGTCCTTTCTCCAGTGACAGACAATATTGTTTGCTACTACGTGTTGGAAGTGCACCTTACATCGTCAACCTATTCAACAATCTATCGCTAAAAATATCACATCTGAGTTGACACCGGCATGGTCGCCGTGGTGCCGTGTGGGCCAGCTCAGCGAATCATCTCTCGCGCCTACGACGTGGCCTGGAACAAGGTCTCGTTGGCCACGAGCTTGCTCCTCCTGCTCAACCTCCTTGCCATGGTGCGGTTTCTATATCACTGCGATGCTTGACCACGCACATGCGTAGCCTATGAAAGCCTACTTGTCCGAGGAGCTTCCGTGGTCACAGATCGCACGGCCAGACACGCTATATCTGAGCCTCTCGTCGCTCGACCCTGCGTTTCTCACGCTCTCCCAAGCTCTCTTCAATCGCGAGACCTTGGCCACCGTCCCATCGTTCTACGACAATACGACCCTCCGCACTGACATTTACCGCGGCCTCGTCGACGTGCGAGAGAAGGCGCCCGTGACACGAAGCGACTGCGTTTCCTACTTTTATGGGGTACCCGGCCTCGTCTTTTATAGCCCATCGTTTCTAGATGTGCTGTGTCCGTTTGCTGCCGTCGACCACTGCAATGCGACGTTGGTCGACGAAATGACGTGGCAGTTTCGTGGCGCGTGTCAGTATTTGACGTTCTTTGGCCTCTTTGTCGGCCAAGGATGCTTGTGGCTCAGCGTTGGCGACGATATTACGATGGCGCCTCCGACGCCCGGCGTCTTTACGCTGACGTACACGTTTCAGCGACCCCAGTACGGTCTCTGGCTCTGGTTCAAGTTTGGATACCGCTGCGGCTTGCTGAGTCTGGTCTTGATCATGACCTGGCGGCGGTACTACCGACACTGCATTGAGCTCCAGCATATCGTACGCGCGCTCGGGCATGCTTCGCCGCGCCCCGACGACGACGACTGGTGCTACGAACTCGTCCTTGGCGATCCGACGGCACTCATTTTGATGGACCCGGGCATTTGCGGCCTCTTCTCGATCGATTTGTGGCTCAGCGCCCAATACATGGGTATTTCCATGGTGCGCGCGGCACAAACCGCCAATCTCTACAGCCTTTTCTTTGGGTTCTTGTACTATTCCCGCACGGTATTCCTACGTATACCTTACCCTACCCTACCCCTTGTGTACCTAGGTCTGGTTTGCCTATTTTGCGCTAGCGGTGACGTCCCACGCACTCAAGCGCTTCCGAAAGGAGCACTTGTTTGCTGATGTGGACAAGACATTGGTGGCCATCGCGGTTGCGTGCAGCAACATTCCGCTCACGTATGTGCAGACGCACACGCCCTTGGTGCGAGTGTACATGTGGCTCTTTGCATGTTTGCCGTCAGCCGACCCGTACCACCAAGTCGACGTTGCGATTGGTTGCATCCTGCTATCCCTCATCATAGCCAGCGTGCCGGTGAGCTATGGCTTTGGGTACCGCGCCTACCGAGGTAGGTCGATCGTGTAGCGACGGTTGAGGCCTCAAGCATGGGATAGCGCAACGAAAACGACAAACGCCCAACGCAAGGTACACGAGCCAAGCGTTCAATGGTCTCAAAACACGTTCTGTCTTGTGTCTCGTGCGCGCCTGTGGGCGGCGGTACCCGAAAAGCATGCTCGAGTCGGGCGGCTCCGTGTACGCGGCAATCGAAGCTGACCCACGCTACGCCCAGCACCCGACGCTGAGCCTCCGCAGCGTCGACTGCTACCTCGTCTGCAAGAAGCGACGCGTACCAAAGCAGATGATGCGACTCAGCCTCGCGTGGAGCTTGGATCGCAACCTCAGCGATCCCGCAATGGCCATCCTCGACGACGAGACAATCGCCGGCCGGACCATCTTTGATCGACTCGAAACGACGCCCCATCTCGGCACACTTCGGTCGACCTTCAAGCTACAGCTCGGTGTCGCCAAGAGCGTGTGGCTGGCGTAAGCAAATGAAACAGAATACGAGGGAGCTCCCTTTTCTGTATGTGCATACACGGACGACAATAGCATTCTTATATGGCATGCGAGCTCCATGCAGCGCCTTTCGAGGCTCCAGTACCGCACCCAATAAATGTTTTAAAACAGAGTTAGAAAGGGAGCCCGTCAACAAAGTACGAACCCCAATCGACACGAGATATTTCAGGCTCGCACAGACGATATGAGCCAGCGCTGACCTCTACTATAGAACCTTTCGGCGCCACTTGTACGATGGCAAGTTTCAAAGTATCAAGGAATTATGTCTTTACTACGGCACTGGCGTCGGGAGCGGGCGAGACGCGACACCGGCAAGGACGTTGGCGAGACCGCGGTCGCACATGGCGTGGCGCGTCCGCAGCGTCGCCGACGCAATGTGTGGCACAACAATGCAGTTGGGCAAGTGGAAGAGCTACCGCAAGTCAGCTTATCATCATCCATCATACTAGTACACAACGGGAAACGTACGGGGTGCGCGGGCGGAAGGGGCTCGGGCGACGTGACGTCGAGCGCTGCAGCTATCGGCTTGGACTGCAGCGCGGCCACGAGCGCGTCTTGGTCGACCACGTCCCGCGTGCCGTGTTGATGAGAACGGCGCCGGGCTTCATGAGGCCCAGCGCCCGAGCATCAATGAGGTGACGCGTCGCTGGTGTCAGCGGGCAGTGCAAGCTCACAACGTCGCTTTCTGAGAGAAGCGTGGGGAGGTCCACGAATGTGGCGCGAAGATCACCCAAGTCGGCCGCTGTCTTCTCTCTTGGCCCGCTGTAGAGGATCCGACACCCAAAGCCATTTTGGAGCATGCGAGCGTACGCAATGCCGATTTCGCCAAGGCCCACGACGCCTACAGTGCAGCCCGAGACGTCCGAGCCGCAGAATCTACTCCCATGTAGGATTAGCGACACAGAAAACGCTGCATATCGCACTGGTAGACTTGAATGACACCCCACTCGCCAGCAATCGCACTCTTGTGGCTCTCGAGAAGCCGGCGCTTGATGGCAAAGGTCAAGCTCACGGCCAGTTCGGCCGTTGACACGTGCAAGCAGCCTAGCTCATGCGTCATGCAGCGGATCCGAAGGACAAGAGGGTAGTTAGTACCTGGTGTATGGCCAACAGCGACACCTCGTGCCCGACAGGCCGCGACGTCGATGTGGTCGAATCCCGCCGAGATCGTCGACACGACCTTGAGCGAGGGCCCTGCGCTGTCAAGCACTTGCGGCGTGATCTTGTCCGTGATCATGCAAAGGATGCCCGTGCAGCCAGCCGCGCGGGCAACAAGCTCTGCCGGCGGAATGGCCACGTCGGCATGCTCGTAGCAGTCCACGACGAGGCTCGGGTTCTTGGCCAGTTGCTCTACGACAGGCGGTGCATGAAGAGGTCTTCCTTCGCATCGCGGTCGTGTACCCATCGCGGTCGTGTACCGAGGACGTAGGGAATGTGGCGCGTCACGAGCACTTTGCACTTGACGTCCATTTTGCACTTGGCAAGATCCGCCGATCGCGTGCAGATGGTCAATAAATAGCTAATTTTAAAGCAGGTAGTTTTACATACTACATGTTGTATGCAATGCTCCAAACAATAAAATTGCAGCAATTATTTGACCTTTGCCACCTGAGCCAATCACAGCTCGGCAAATGTAGAATGACCCGTGATTGGTCCATTGTTGAGAGATCCCGGGATGGCGCTGGTTCGAGCCCTGTCGACGGCCGCGCTGCGGTCGATCCACCCAACGGCCGAGGTCCACGCCACCGCCGTGCTGGCGCCGTTCACGGTCGTCGGAGCGCACGCAGTGGTCCGCAGCTTCATACCGGTTGGTGACTCGACTCTTATGGCCGGTTAGATTGCGGCCAACTGCAACATTGGGCCTGGCACGATCGTCGGTGACAACGTCGTTGTCGAGAGCGACACGACCATCGGTGCGCCAGATCACATGGAACCATCATGCCTCAAGGCTGCTAGGAGCCAATGCAACGCTGCTCAATTGCAACATTGGCAAGCGCAACGTCATCCACGCTGGCGTGCGCATTGGGCAGGTTCGCACCGCTACCTCGATGGACGAGGCTAAGATCTATGGTTCAGGACGGCTTTGGCTTTGAGCTCGATGCGACGGGCGCCGGCCACCACTTGAAGAAGCCGCAAGAACTCCGTGTCGAGATCCACGACGATGTCGAAATCGGGTACAACCGTTCGCTGACCTCGCGACGACGATGCATGCATTACAATTCCGTTAGGGCCAACTGCACCATCGACCGCGGAAGCTGGCGCAACACCGTCATCGGGCGCGGCTGCAAACTCGACAACCTGGTAGACCAGGCTGGATCTAGGATGCAAGGAACGATGGCCGGTAGATCCAAATCGCCCACAACGTGCAGATTGGGCCGGGCAGCGTCTTTGCGGCGCAAGTGGGCATTGCGGGCAGCACGACGATTGGCAAGAACGTCGTCGCCGGCGGCCAAGTCGGGATTGCCCAGCACCTCACGATTGGCGACAACGTCCGCATCGCTGGCAAGAGCGGTGTCATGCACAACCTCTCGGGCAACGCCGCCTACGGTAGACAACCTCTGTCGTACCTAAAGCTGCCATCATCGCCTCGTCGTCTAGGTGGCGTGCCCGCCGTGCCCATCATGGAGTTTCGCCGCCAAATGAGCCACATCCGCGACATGGGCCGCAAGCCGACCGCGCCGTAGTCATCGCACATAGATGCGGCCGCTACCACCCGTTGCCAACACGACGTGTTTCGCTTCTTCTTGGCAGTTGCCTTGCACGTATCTCTATGGCCATCGCCCACGGCGCAGAGACGCGTCGTCTTGATGGAGACGGCGCTGGCCTTAGAGAGGTAGCTAGGATGGGCAGCATGGCTTCCTCGTCCTTCGGTCCATGCAGCAGGTCCATGGCCGTGGCCGGTCGTCACCACGGAGAGCGCGGACCAAGCGATTCCGGAACATTAGCTCGAACCTGCGAGAACGTATGGGATCTAATAAAGTGTGGGAGGTTTCACTGACTTTCTTTTTCGGGGTTTGTGGTCCCCTGGTGACAGGAGGAATACGAAAAAAGCAGCCTAGATGGCGGAGAACGAGCAGCACAGCGCGATGCTCATGGCGCAGGGCGCGATGGACCTCAACCCCGTGCCATGGACCGAGCACACGGCGCCGGACGGACGCAAGTACTACTACAACGCGTCCACGGGCGAGTCGACGTGGGAGCGCCCGGCCGAGCTCAGCGCGCCGCAGCAGGCCGCGCCGGCCCAGCAAGTCCGCCCGCAGCAGCAGCAGCAGCAAGTGGCGCCTGCCCAGGTCGCCAACCCGCAGCTCCAGCAAGGCGCGATCAACCCGGCCGCTGCTGCCGGCCCTGTCGCTGGCCAGCAGGCGTTCCAGGGCCAGCCCGGGCAGATGCCGCAGTACGTGCAGGGCGGCTACGGCGCCGCCGGCTACCCGCAGCCGTACGGCCAGCCGATGGGCTACGCGCCGTACGCCCAGGGTGGCTACATGTACCCGTACGCCCAACCGTATGGTATGTTGGACAACACTGTCGACGAGTTGAAGTGCTCATGCTGCTATAGGCTACGCTCCCCAGGTGGCGGGTCCCGGTCCTCCGATCCAGACGACCGAAAGTGGGCAAGGTATGCAACCCTCTTCATGCTTGCATACTTCGGACCGCGGGCGAAGGCCGCCCGTTCTTCGTTCGCGGTCGTTGCATGCTTGCCTATTGTGTATCTGTATTTACGTGTGTTCATGTCCAGGACCCCCTGGTTGCAATTTATTCGTGTTTCATATTCCAAATGATATGACCAACCAGGACCTCTTCAACTACTTTGCGACGTTCGGTAACGTCATCTCGGCGCGCATCATGGTCGAGAAGGAGACGGGCCGCAGCCGTGGCTTTGGTACGACCTCGAGACGACGCAATCCGGGAGGCTCATGGCGACGACAACGTAGGCTTTGTGAGCTACGACAATGCGCCGTCCGCCGACGCCGCTATCAAGGGCATGAACGGCTTCCAGGTCGGCCGCAAGCGGTTGAAGGTCCAGCACAAGAAGGAGAAGGGTGGCATGTACGAGGACGACATGGACCAAGGCGCGGTGGCGGGCCAGTAAGCCGACAAAAGCAGCTCAATTATACCGTGCGATCCACGCCAGGACGACGACCGACGCCGACGCCGCTGCATCTTGCGTGTTCCTTCTCTATTTGCATGAACAGCCGACGCGGCGATCTTCGCCCTGAATGAATCCACACCCTTTTATATGGCGTTTACGAGCATCCAGTACCATGGAGGTGCAGGGATGGAAGAAGAAGTGCCGGTAGACAGAAGCAGCTGATGCAGTAGCTAATCAGTTGACATTTACGAAATGGCATGGGTGCCACTCATTCCAGTCGAGGTCCAGATCGCACAGCCCATCACACCAGGACCTTGGACTCAACGCTTGCGGCCAAGGCCCCAGAGGAGGAGGAAGAGGCTGCATGCACACCAACGATCAAGGTAGTTGATCCAATTGCAACGACGCCGTCGCCACGACGCAGACCGTGCGACGATAATGCGCTACCGATCGACATCAACACTGCGTCCGGCGCCGACCTGCGGCGCGTGCCGGGCGTCGGCCTCGTGCTCAGCGAGCGCATCATTGCCCATCGCCCGTACCGCTCGATTGACGCGCTCGTGTACGTGCCAGGGATCGGTGTTCGCTCGTTCGCCAAGATGCGCCCATGGCTCGCGCCGCTCCAGCCCCATGTCGCTCCCGCCATGTTGTGCGAGCGTGTGCCTGCGTCTCGACAATTGCACTTTCCAAAGGGCGCGCCAACGTACGCGATAGCGAGCTGGAACCTCTGCAACCTCTCCAAGAAGCGCCCGACCGACTCGCTGCGTCTGATCGCCGAGATCTTTGCGCCCTTTGATCTCGTGGCGCTTCAGGTAGCAATAAGATCTGAGAGTACACACAAATATGTCACCTTGCTGCAGGAAGTGCGCGATACGCTCGTGCTCAAGAAGCTGCGCGCGCTGCTGCGGGGTTGGGACTACGTGGTCTCGGGCCGCGTCGGCGGTGCTGCCCGTGGCGAGTACTTTGCCTTCTTCTACCGAAAAGCCAAGTGGCATCGCCCGACGGTGCAGCACTTGCCCGAGGCCCACGACGGCCTTGACGCGTTGCATCGCCGCCCGTTTGTCGTGCAGGCCCATTCCGTGTGCAGCCGCCTGGCCATGACACTGGTCAATGTCCACATCGTCTTTGGTCGCGAGGCCGGACGCCGCAAGCGCGAAGTCGACGGCCTCGTAGCACTCACGGCCGCGCTTCATGGCCACGTGGTGTTGCTCGGCGACTTCAACTTGCCGCCGTTCGACCTCGGCCTCTCGACGGCGCGCTGGCTGCCACTGATCAACGCGCCGCTGACGACCACGATCGGAAACAACCTGTACGACAACATTTGGGTGCGCGGCACCGAGGACATGATCTTTGGCGACTTTGCTTTTTGCGCGGGCGTGGATCGCGTGGACCAGCGGTACTTTCCAGCGACCAAGCAGCGCGCGAAAGAGGCTCGACTGCAGTGCTGCAGCGTCCTCTCCGACCACTGCCCCGTGTACATGGCGCTCTACGCGCCTTGCGAGTTGCTTGGCACTGAGATATCACAGGATCACACTGTAGTATGACGACTATAATGTTGGAAACGTTCATTTGACGGCCCGTTCAGTATCGCTGGGACGCTGGAAAGGAGACGGGTGTGAGTGTGAGAAGGGCGCCCGTCGGACAGCGGCCAACACTGTTTCTTGGTTTGTGGCACCGATCGCGCTGTCACAAGGCAGAAGACATGACCGCACACCAACATTGCCAGCTCATCCAGAGCTTTCTTGGGTACCCCGCTTGCCGGGAATTGAACCGCCGTTGGCTCAACAGGTTGGTGTGATATGATGTGTTCGCCTTCAGCCATTATTGTAGGGCGATCCATCGAGAGCTTTCTGTAGACTTGGCACTTGCGAGCTCGTCGTTTGGGATTTCGCTCGGCGGGCACACCAAATAATCAACTTTGTTGGTGCGTGGATGGTCGCACTTGCGAGCACAGCGATTGCATCGGGCTATCCCCGTTGACACACACCGCAAAAATCCAGCTGCGTGCACTGCCACCGCGCGCGCATTGTGTTTCAAAACCCGACGAAATGTCACGCGTCGCAGGCCTTTTTCTCGTCCAAGATGCAATTGGCGTTGGTGCCAGGAAGCTTGATACCGTAGGTTGGAGAGTCTCGCTGCGTCGCTCGTTCAACAGTACGCGTACGGCCACACAAGACGATGTGAGCGACGCTCTTATTTGGGTGTTTGTGACAAAGTCCGCCTCAGACATCGTCCCGAGCAGACCACGGTGGGCGGCTACCCGTACAGGTATACTATTTCATTGCTTTCTTTCACTACGTCCCGAACATACCACGGTTATGCATCACTGAATCCACCAGTGGTATTAAACAGCTCGTGTACTGACCGACGTGTCGTCGCTTCCTTGAGCACTTGCTTGCGTTTGCTGCTCTGCGCTGGCGAGTGCCAGTGAGATGCCCATGATACGACATGTATCTTGGACCTGCGACCGCCAATGACGTACGCTTGGCAGAGACAACGAGCGTTTGACCATCTGCAGTGTTGAACCCCGAGCATGTGTAATGAAGGGCTATCAGCGAAGCACACCTGGATCATTAGCTATTACCAGTACGTACGTTACCTGCATTATGAACACAATGGACGAGCACAGTTGGTGAGCAACGAGGTGCTCGCAACGCAAGAATCCAATGCCAGTGTGGCACTGGCTTGTGTACAGTAACATGCCTGCGTCTGTATCGCCAAGGTGTTCTCATCGCGCTCTCTATCAGACGAGGTGTAATGATTCGGCCAAGGCCAGAACAAGGTCGCGCGTTGGCGTCTTGCAGTCGCGCCACAGGAGCTTGTCGACCTGCTTCGATTTTGCGGCAGCGGTGATTGGCGCTTCGAAAAACACTGCATCTCGATTGGACAACGAGGTGGCAACGATCGGCCGCCCAGAGAAGTGAGCGCCAGAGTTGCAGTACCCTGCCAGATGGCATCCGTTGAAAGGAATCGACACGCTGGTGCCATTGTTCAATTCGCCACCGGCCCCGGTACCCGATGAAGCTCTACCTCCCGCTGGCCGTCGTCGCGGCGGTCGCGGTCGCCCAAGACTTCGACGCGCAGGCCGAGGCCATCGTCGCCAAGATGGTACTCACTCATCCCTTCTCCTTCTTCTTGACGGGATACGAACTCACGCTGCCATTCTAGACGCCGGCGCAGTGGATCGGCCAAATGGCCCAAGCCAACATCGGCGTCATTCTCGGCTCGGACGGCCAGCTCAGCGTGAACGCCGTCACGCAGTGTGCCAAGGCTGGCGTCGGCTCGTTCCTCAACGGTGCCATGCCGGCGGCCAAGTGGCGTGCCATGATCACGCAGATCCAGTCCATTTATAAGGCCAACAACGCGCCGCCCGCGCTCTACGGTCTCGACAGCGTCCACGGTGCCAACTACGTCAACGACGCCATTTTGTCGCCGCAGCAGATCAACAAGGGCGCGACGTTCAACGCCAAGATCGTCCAAGACTCTGCGTTCGTCACGGCGCGCGACACGTCGGCGGGCGGCGTCAACTGGGTCTTTGCTCCGGGTCTCGACGTCACCAACCACAAACGCTGGTCGCGCGTCTACGAAACGTACGGCGAAGACCCGTACTTGGCGTCCGAGCTCGGTGTCGCGGCCGTCAACGGCATCCAGTCCGTGCCGGGCGTGGCCGCCGCCGTCAAGCACTTTATCGGATACGGCGCCACGTCGACGGGCGACGACCGCGCACCGGCCTACTTGGACGACTACCAAGTGCTCAACTACCACGCGCCGCCCTTCATTGCCGCGATCCAGAACGCCAACGCGCTCTCGGTCATGGCGAGCTACGTCTCGGTCAATGGCGTGCCGATGGTTGCCAACAGCCGCTTGACCAACGATCTGCTTCGAAGCGACATCGGCTTCAAGGGACTGCTGCTCACCGACTGGGAAGACATTTACAACCTCAACTACGTCCACAAGCTCGTCACCAACAACCAAGACGCGGTCGCCATGTCCATGTCCAAGTCGTCCGTGGACATGAGCATGATCCCGAACGACCTGAGCTTCATCGGGCATGCGCAAAACCTGCTCAACGCCGGCACGATTGCGGCGTCGCGGTATCGCGCGTCGGCCAAGCGCATCATCAAGTACGTCGTGTCTCACATTGCACATGTATCAACCGTTTCGATAGGATGAAGCTCCAGCTCGGCTTGTTTGAGACGCCCGTGCCTGGCGCCAACAATGTCAACCTTGTGGGTAGCAACGCGGACCGCCAAGCGTCGCTCGAACTCGCGCGTGAGTCGATCGTGCTCCTCAAAAAACAAGGACAAGGTATTGCCGGTGCGGAGCAACCCGAACCTCTTTGTCACTGGCCCGGCCTACGACAACATTGGCTACCTCTGCGGCGGCTGGACGTGGGAGTGGCAGGGCGTCTCGGGCAACGCCAAGTTCCCCGGCAGCCAAAGCGTACTCGCGGCGTTTCAGAGCCTCGTCGCAGACAAGGGCGGCAAGGTCACATCGCTTCAGGTGCGTTTGCATCCACCGCAGTGCCTCTTCTAAACAAGAAATCTCTATTGTACTAGGGCGTCGACATCAACGGCGGGACGACCGATTCGCTGGCCGACGCCAAGGCCAAGGCCGCCGCCGCCGAGTACACGGTCATCGTCGTCGGCGAGGCGCCGTACGCTGAGATGGTCGGTAACATTCCCGATGCGGCACTGCCGGCTGGTCAGCTCCAGTATATTCGGGACATTGCCTCGACCGGCACCAAGGTCATTCTCGTCCTCGTCGAAGGGCGCCCGCGCCTCCTCAACGGCGTCGCCGACGTCGTCCACGCGGTCATTGACGCGATGCTGCCGTGCCACATGGGCGGCCAGGCCATTGCCGAGATCATCCTCGGCGTCACCAACCCGAGCGGCCGCCTCCCGCTCACGTACCCCAAGGACGCGACCAAGGACAACATGGTGACGCCGTACTTCCACCGCAAGAACGGCGTGTGTGTGCTCACGGGCGCGGCGTGTCCGGCCGAGTGGGAGTTTGGCGCGGGCTTGAGCTACACGACGTTTGAGTACTCCAACTTTGCGCTCAGCGCCAACCAGCTCAACACGTCGTCCGAGTCGCTGACGGCGAGCGTCGTCGTGACCAACACGGGCGCGGTGGCCGGGAAGGAGGCGGTCTTGGTCTTTCTGAGCCAAGGCGCGCGTGCGTCCGGGACGCCCGAGACCAAGATGCTCAAGAAGTTTACAAAAGTGTCCTTGGCGCCCGGGCAGTCGACCACGGTGACGTTTCCGATTGGCTTCAACGACTTTGCGATCTACAACGGCGGCATTGGGTCGGGTCTCCTCAAGTCGGCCGAAGCCGGCGCGTACTACGTTGGCGTCAAGCCCGAGACGGTCTGCGACGCCAACACGATCGGACCCCTCTGCAAGTCGTTCAAGTACGGTGCTGTCGCGGCCACGGTCCCTCTGTCGCTGTACGCCAAGACTACCGGCAAGATCGTCGGCACGACGGACTGGGACACGTTCATGTACTCCCCACCGACGGGTGCGACGCCGGCCAACCAGCAGCTCGAGTACCTGCCCGACACGCGCCAGCTCCGTGTGAAGAGCAACGGCAAGTGCCTCGACGTCTATCCCAACAGCGCCGTGGCTGCCGGGTACACGTTGCATCTCTGGACGTGCGATGCGGCCAACGGCAACCAGCGCTGGCGCATCAACGCCGCGGGCCACCAGATTGCGCACGCCACGCACAACAACGTGTGTCTGGACGCAGACCCGACCGATGGCCAGTCGCGACTTCAAGTCTGGAGCTGCGCGCCTGTGGGCACCAACCCCAACCAGTTTTTCGGTCTCACGAGCGTCACCGCCGAGCCCGCGACGCTCACGTCGCTCAGTGGGCTTCGCTTTGGCGCCAACGTGGGCAGCGGAAGCGTCGGCTTTGGATCTGGTGCGAGCGTCTGGAGCTTCAACTTTATGACGGGGCAGATTGTGGCGCAAGGCTCTAACCAATGCTTGGACGCGTACCAAGCGCAGAACGGCGGGGCGGTGCACCTCTGGACATGCGACGCCAGTAACGGCAACCAGAAGTGGATCTACGAGCCGACGACGGGCCAGCTGCGCCACGGGACGTTCAAGAGCTTCTGCCTCGACATGCAGAGCGACGCGGGCGCGACGCCGTACGTCTGGACGTGCCACGACCCGAACAACTACTGGTTCAAGTTCCAGACCTTCAAGTACCAAAATACCGCCGTGGCGCTGCCGTAGAGGCAGTGCATCGTGGCGTCTCCGTATGAAAGAATCCATATCTTGTGTGTGAAATTGTCATTGTCTTGTCGTTGGAGACATCACCTTTTGCAATGTCATCATATCCATTTCGGTTACATTCTTTGTCGTCTACAAGGGTTCATACTTGAAGGTCTGGAACTTGAACCAGTAGTTGTTCGGGTTGTGGCACGTCCAGAGGTACGGTGTCGCGCCCACGTCGCTCTGCATGTCGAGGCAGAAGCTCTGGAACGTCCCGTGGCGCAGCTGGCCCGTCGTCGGCTCGTAGATCCACTTCTGGTTGCCGTTACTGGCGTCGCACGTCCAGAGGTGCACCGCCCCGCCGTTCTGCGCTTGGTACGCGTCCAAGCACTGGGTCGAGCCATCGACGCGCACCAAGCCCGAGGCAAAATCAAAGCTCCAGTTGGGCAAGCTCGTCGGTGGCGCCGAAAACGTCACGGCGGCGCGAGCGGCCGTGGACGCAACCGTGAAGACGCGGTTGTTGAGCACGGACGAGAGGCGCACGCGCTCCGGAATCCCGCGGCTGAAGAACTGGTTCGGGTTGCCCGAGACGCAGGTCCAGACTTGAACAGCCCCCGTCGTGTCACTCGGGTCGACGTCGAGGCAGATGTTGGGGTGCGTCGCGTGAATGACCTGGTGCGTCGCCGCGTTAAGCGTCCACTTTTGGTTGCCGTTGGACGCATCGCACGCGTACATGTGAAGACGGTACTTGATTGGTGCTGACGCGTCCGGGTACACGTCAAAGCACCTGCCGAGGCTCTTGTCGCGGAGCTGCTTGGTCACGCTGTCGTAGACAAGCTGTTGGCTCCGACTCGGCGACGCGCCAGGCGTCTGAACCCAGACGTTCCACTGATCGGTGCCGATAATCTTGCCGGTCTTGGTGTAGAGCGACAAAACCGTGTCCGCCGAGGGCTTCGGTGTCGGCGTCGACAGAGTGTCGTAGGTGAACGCTTGGCAGAGCGAACCGACGTTCGCCGCATTGCAGACCGTCTCGGGCTTGAACGCGACGAAGTACGTACCCGCCTCGGCCGTCTTGGTCAATCCGGACCCGATCGGCCCGGCATAGATGCCCCAATCGGCGACGCTGAGCGAAAACGTCACTTGCGTCGACTGGCCCGGCGCGAGGTCGACCTTGGTAAACTTCTTGAGCATCTTGATTTCCGGTGTGCCGCTCGCGCGCGTCTGCTGGGAGACGAAGAGGAGGACCGCTTCCTTGCCCTGCACCGCGCCCGTGTTGGTCACCGTGACCGAGGCCGTGATGGCGCCGCTGATGCTGACCTGGTTGCTGCTGAGCGCAAAGTTGGTGTAGCTGAACGTCGTGTAGCTCAGACCCGCACCAAAGTCCCACTCGGCGACGCACGAGTCGGCGACGCACACGCCGTTCTTGCGGTTGAAATACGGCGTGACCATGTTGGCGTACGTCGTGTCCTTGGGGTACGTCATGCTGAGGCGGCCGCTGGGGTTGGTGAAGCCAAGGACGATCTCGGCGATGGCCTGGCCACCAGCCTCACACGGCAACATGGCGTCAATGACGGCGTGGACGACGTCGGCGACGCCCTTTAGGATGCGCGGACGCGCCTCGACAAGCACGAGGATGACTTTCGTGCCGGTGGAGGCAATCTCGCGAATGTATTGGAGCTGGCCGGCCGGCAGCGCCGCATCGGCAATGTTGCCGCTCATTTCTGTCGACGGCGCCTCGCCGACCGCGATGATGGTGTACTCTGCATTCTTGGCCTTGGCCTTGGCCTCGGCAAGCGAGTCGGTGGCAGCGCCAGTGATGTCGACGCCCTACATGTCCATTAGCATGCGACAGACACTAACGTCGCTGAATAGTACCTGGAGCATTTGAATCTTGTTTGCGTCGGCGCCATAGAGGTCCTGGAAACCCTTGAGGATCGACTTGCCCTTCGGAAAGCGGTCGTTGCCGGAGACGCCTTGCCACGCCCACGTCCAAGCGCCACAGAGGTAGCCAATGTTGTCGATGGACGGACCCGTCAAGAAGAGACGCGGGCGCCCCGACAGTGGCAGCACGCTGTCCTTGTTCTTGAGAAGCACAATCGACTCGCGTGCCAGCTCAAGCGCCTCGGCGCGGTCGGCGTCGCTACCGACTTGCGAGACAAGGTCGGCACCCGGGAGCGGCGTCTTGAACATGTCGAGCTGCAGCTTCATCTTGATGACACGCTTGGCTCCGGCACGGTAGCGCGATGCAGGCACCTTGCCCGCTGCAACGAGGTTCTTGGAGAGGTAAATAAAGTCCGGATCGTCCGGCACCATGCTCATGTCAATCGAGGCCTGGTTGAGACTCATGGCGATGGCATCTTGGCGGGTCGAGACACCGACGTTGTGGTGCAGCAAGTTGTAAATGTCTTGCCAATCGGTGACGAGGAGTCCGTCAAACTTCATGTCACTCCGGAGCAGGTCCACCGTGAGCTTTTGGTTGCTCACCATCGGCACGTTATTGACGACGACGTAGCTCGACATGCCGCTGAGCGCGCCGGCGTTGACAGCTGAAATGAACGGCGGTGAGTAGTAGTTGAGCAGCTCGTACTCAGTCGGGAAGGCGCCACCGCGATCGTCGCCCGTCGACGTAGCGCCGTAGGCGGTGAAGTGCTTAAAGTTGGCCGCGACACCGGGCACCGACTGGATACCCGTGACGGCCTCGGCAATCATCTCCGAGACCAAGTACGGGTCCTCGCCGTAGCTCTCAAAGATGCGCGACCAGCGCTTGTGGACGACAACGTCGCCGTTGGGCGCGAAGATCCAGTTGACGCCGCTCGCCGCCGAGTCGCGCGCGGTGACATAGGCTGACTTGCGCACGAGGTCGCGGTTGAACGACGAGCCTTTGTTGGTTTGCTGCGGCGAGAGCGCAGCGCCAAAGGTGTAGCTCGCGCCGTGGATCGAGTCGAGGCCAAAGAGCATCGGCGGCGCGCCTTCTTCCTTGTAGATGTCTTGGATGCGGCCAAGCAAGCTGCGCCACGCCGTGACGTTCATTTGGCCGTTAAGAAAGGACCCGACGCGGAGCTTGGCGCATTCGCGCACCTTGGACTCGATGAGCTGGCCGTTGACATCCACAATGTACGAGAGGTCGAGCTGCGTCATTTGACCGATCCACTCGTCTGTCGTCATCTTGGCCACGATGGCTTCGGCCTGCGCATCATAGTCGACGGCAGCAGCAAGCGTCGATAGTAGCGACAGAAGATGCAGCACCTTCATACTAATGATCTGGCAAACTGCAAAGTGAGCGACGAGGGCAAGTCGGCTGTCAGTTGTAGTACGACGTGAAAAGCAACACCCAAAACGACGCCATCCAGCGGACCATCTGTTGGCGGTCAAGAACGACGACGGGGCGACACGAGCTGATTCGCAGCGCACACGACGACAGATCCTGAAGCATTCCTAAGGCGTTGGGATCATGGTCGATGGACGCACTTGGACCCAGCGTCCTAGGTGACACTGCCGAAGTCAGAATCATTTTCTACATTGGCGCCAACTTGGAGCGTTCGCTAGCCCAACAAATCATCGGTGGCTAATGACCGCACACTCAGCATATAATTAGGATAGTGTACACTGTCGCAGCTTGATGGTATGCTCGGTCGAACGAGAGCTGTCGGAGCGCTTCCATCGGATACCCCACGTGGCCGTTTTAATGCCGCTCGATGCGATGGCATTGTACTACAATTGGCAACAAGTGGCCTCAAAAGAATGGCGAACAAGTATGCACCGGGTCACCTTACTGGATGGATATATACTGTAATTACAGCGAACATGGGTCCTGACCAGATCGATTGGTCGCGTCCGTCGCACAAGACAGCCCGATCGTGGACAGGACACAGGGCGCGGACGATACCTATCTACGTTCAGGTAGCAATGATGAGCTGCAGCTATAGACAGAGTGACTCTAGCTAGTACCAACTAAATAGTCCTTTTCAGTAGTCAACACGGCAGCCACACACGTGAACGTATGCGCAACGGTCGCGGCTCGTGACATCCATGGGGATCCCGAGATGGACAGCCATGTTGAAGTTGCACGTGGCGCATCGACAGGCCACTTCAACCATCCAGTCGCGAGCGCTTCGTCGTCACCAAGTGTCAATGCTAGGATACTACACTTTGCTCAACCGTCCGGGAAGCCTTCTCGCATTTTCTCCCGAGTGCCGGTGCGAGATTCTGTAGATCGTGCTATGCGATAGTACCTGCACAAACAACAACCCACTTGTCTATAGTCGTTTTCGTATCTTCAAAATCAAATGTCGTCGTTTGAGCGCCACTTAAGTCGTGACGTGGCAGGCGGCGAGGACAAGGTCGTTGTCGGTGACATGAAGGCATTGATCGACTCGTGCGAGGTGGCGGAGCTGACCGGTGGCGGCATCGTGGCGCCAGAGTTGGTGCTCTTCCGGCGTCGTGCAGTCGCCAAGCCCAAGGCCGTCGCCGACAAGACCCAAGCATAGCCCCGAGCCCACAATTGATAGCGTGTTGTGCACAGCGTCCAGTACCCAGTTGTTGACACTGGGCAAGTTGCCGAGAAGGCCCACGAGCCGCTTTGGCACGCTGAGGGCGTGGCCATGGCCTGCGACGACGGTCGCCGACACACTGGACCGGTCGTGCAAGTGAAACACCTGGGCCAGCACCGTCTTTGGCGCGTACGCAAATGCCTGACAGAGCGGTCCGATCGTGTTGGCGTCGCAGACCGTCTCGGGCTTGACGCCAACGTAGTACGCGCCGGCTTCGGCCGACTTGAGGAGACCCGACCCAATGCCGCCGTTGTAGATCGCAAAGTCGTTGAAGCCAATCGGAAACGTCACCGTGGTCGACTGCCCGGGCGCCAAGGACACTTTTGTAAACTTCTTGAGCATCTTGGTCTCGGGCGTCCCGGACGCACGCGCGCCTTGGCTCAGAAAGACCAAGACCGCCTCCTTCCCGGCCATCGCGCCCGTGTTGGTCACGACGACGCTCGCCGTCAGCGACTCGGACGACGTGTTGAGCTGGTTGGCGCTGAGCGCAAAGCTAGAGTACTCAAACGTCGTGTAGCTCAGGCCCGCGCCAAACTCCCACTCGGCCGGACACGCCGCGCCCGTGAGCACACACACGCCGTTCTTGCGGTGGAAGTACGGCGTCACCATGTTGTCCTTGGTCGCGTCCTTGGGGTACGTCATGCTGAGGCGGCCGCTGGGGTTGGTGACGCCGAGGATGATCTCGGCGATGGCCTGGCCGCCCATGTGGCATGGCAGCATCGCGTCGATGACCGCGTGGACGACGTCGGCGACGCCGTTGAGGAGGCGCGGGCGCCCTTCGACGAGGACGAGGATCACCTTGGTGCCGGTCGAGGCAATGTCGCGAATGTACTGCAGCTGCCCGGCCGGCAGCGCCGCGTCCTTGATGTTGCCAAAGCTTTCCGCGTACGGCGCCTCACCGACGACGATGACCGTGTACTCGGCTGCACGGGCTTTTTCTAACGCACTGCTATAGTTGCCAACATGGTTGCCTTGAATGTCAATGCCCTATGTTGATGTGAGACCGTCGCATCGCGGATCGTATCGATTGGATGACGTACCGGAAGAAACGAAAGGCGGGAAGCGTCTTTGTACATCGATGTAAATGCAGCACGGATCGACTGGCTACCCGGAAAGACGCTGTTGTCGCGGCGGCCTTGCCACTCCCACGTCCAGCCGCCGCAGAGGTAGCCAATGTTGTCGACCGACGGCCCCGTCAAGAAGAGACGCGGCTCGTTCCGCAGTGGTAGCACATCCTGTTTGTTCTGAAGGAGCACGATGGACTCGCGTGCGATATCGAGTGCGGCGTCACGGTCCGCGCCACTTCCGACGCGCGCCACGTCCTCGGCGCCGTGCATGGGCGCGTCAAAAAGCCCCAGCCGGAGCTTCAGTCTACACGCCCATGTGAGGGTAGGGTCCACAGAAAAGAGAGTGATGGTACTTGATGACGCGCTTGGCGGATGCGCGGAAGCGCTTTGCCGGCAGCTTCCCGGCCTTGAGCAGCGACTCGGCGTACCCGACAAAGCTCGCGTCGTACGGCACCATGCTCACGTCCACAGACGACTTGGTCATGGCGACGCGGACCGCCTCCATGTTGGAGTTGACCAAGTGATGCACAAAGTTGAGGTGGTAAATGTCTTCCCAGTCGGTGACGAGCACACCGTCAAAGCCCATGTCCTGTCGCAGCAGATCGATGGTCATCTTTTCGTTGACAACCATGGGCACGTCGTTGATGGACGCATACCCCGTCATGCCCGAGAGAACGCCGGCGCGGATCGCCGCCGTGAACGACGGCGTGTAGTAGTTGAGCAGCTCGTACTCGGACACGAAAGCCGTCCCGAGGTCGTCGCCCGTCGCCGACGCGCCGTAGGCACCAAAGTGCTTGAACGTCGCGGCCACGCTGCGCACCGACTGGATGCCGTTGACGGCCGCGACCCCGAGCTCGGACGTCAAGTACGGGTCCTCGCCAAATGTTTCGTACACGCGCGGCCAGCGCTTGTGCTGCGCGACGTCAAGTCCTGGCGCGAGCGCCCAGTTGACGCCGGCCGCCGCCAAGTCGCGGGCTGTGATGGCGCCAAAGCGAGAGACGAGCGCCGGGTTGAAGGTCGCGCCGTTGTTGATCTGCTGCGGGCCCATGACCGCGCCGTGCACGTAGTTGGCGCCGTGGAGACTGTCGAGGCCGTACAGTACGGGGGCAACGTGATGCTCGGCGTAAATGGCTTGGATGCGCGAGATCATCGAGCGCCATTGGTGGACGTCGAGGAACCCGTTGAGGAACGCGCCGACGCCGATGCGCGCGCACTGGGCGACCGCGGCCTCGTTCAGCGAGCCGTCCGGGTACGTGATGTACCCAATGTTGATCTGGGCCATTTGAGCGATCCACTGATGCGGCGTCTACGAGATTGCTGAGTTTGCATCCGGATGCAGGTGGCGACGTACCATGGCCGCAATGATGGCTTCGGCACGCGCGTCCAGATCGTCCGCCGTAGCGTTTTGCGCGGCTGCGAGCGCCGCGACTGACGCGAGAAGGGACCATGTTGAAATGAATGCCACAGAGAAAAGAAAGGCGTGTGGGATGAAAGATACTACTTGTGGCCATGTGTTGTGGCATCGCTTGACCAAGTTGATTCCTCGTGCGTCGTTGATACAACGAGTATGCACACCGTCCACCGACAACATAGAGAGCGCGGACGCTTCACGTCGTATTGGTACCCGCACAAGCTACGGCTCGGGCGCGTTAGCAGTGAAGCCCATCTGAAGCATAGAAGCACCACGACAACACCGTCAACGTTGCAGTTGAAGTTGGACGACGGCGCAGTTGCGACGCGAGAGTTACTGATTGGCCGCTCACCAGCAGCACTCTGGCACTCTGTCTGGTTGTACAATTATTATCATAGTTCTCGCGTCTATCTCGTAGGGCCGACTTGTGTTGCATTCCTTGGTCTCCAAGACAGAGCAGTCATTTTTCCGAGGGTTAGGTCGCCAGCACAAAAAGCCATTTCATTGGCCAAATAGCATGCATATTTCGACCAATCAAATACGATGCAAAACGAGCCATGGCGCCACCGGGCGCCTCCACGCGCCTCTGACGCGCGATTGGAAGTTTTTAAAGGGTCGGCCATACTTGGCACATGGATAGAGGACACTTTGGGGAGTACGAAACGCCGCGTGGGGCTGACGTTCGAGGCACAGAGCCCGAGAAATCGATCCCGAAAGATATCAGATGACAAGTTTTTGGCCGCCGATGGCTTTCCATTAGACCCGTTGTCAGGTCGCAGAACTCATCATTTTGTAGTATGTTGTCTATTCAATCGTACATCATGCAAGTGGGCAATCTCTTCGTCCACAGTCATTGCAATACACGAGCCATCGGCGGTCAAAACCTCATCATCTGATATCTTTCGGGATCGATTTCTCGGACTCTGTGCCTCGAACGTCAGCCCCACGCAGCGTTTCCTACTCCCCTAAGTGTCTTCTATCCGTGTGCCAAGTATGGCCGACCCTTTAAAAAACTTTCAATAGCGCGTCAGAGGCGCGTGGAGGCGAAAGGTGGCGCCATGGCTCGTTTTTCATCGCATTTGATTGATCGAAATACGCATGCTATTTGGCCAATGAAATGACATTAAAACACCCTCCAAGGATAGCGTCCGCCAGCTTCGTAACAGCAAGGCCGCGCAAATGCTCTTCTGGCTCAAGCAAACTAGCAAATTGCATATGGAACAAACTCGACATAGCAAAGGACAGGACCATCAAGGGACGTGTAATGACAACAATCCATCAAGCTATAGCACTGCCATCCATTACATTTGACCAGACGTCTGCATGCCCTCGATCGACTCACGATACGCCTCGTCTTGGAACCGGTTCGGCGACAGCGCATCGGCGTACGCTGCAAACGGCGGCGGCGTCGACGGGTTCTCAAACTGAACGTCGCCCATGACCGTCGCTGCCAAGAGCTCTCCGGCAGCTGCGCTTGACCTACCCGCGTGTTCGGATCACTTTGGCTTTTCAAAATTCAGTCGTACATGAGACCGACGCCCGTCATGGCGGCTTGGAAGTAGAGACCATCGACGCTCTGCGCAAAGCGACCAATGAGCGGCCGGTTGTCGGGTGCCTTGCAATAGTAGCCGCCGTCCACCTACCTCTCATCAACTAGGATCGATTCGATGCCGTCGGTACCTGCATGGACGCGAGGACGTGGGGGTCGCGCAAATACGAGGTCATTTGAGGAAAGAGCGGCGTGAGGCCCCGTACGCAAATTTCGCCGTACCTATCCACAAACAGTATCAATGTGTCAACTCATAAAACACCATGAAAGGCACCGCGGATCCAAGATGGTCTGGATCGGAAACACGGGGTCCACAAGCGCCGTGTCGTAGGTCCAGACCGCGAGCGCCTTGCCGTCGCCATACGGCCGCACGTGGACGCCTAGAAGAGTCATGGTCGTTTTGTCAAGAAGGCAGAAACGACCTGCGGGGAAGTTGGCGTGCGCCAGAGGATCGCCATCGCGTCGTTCGTCCGGCGCAAACTACAACGATCTCGCGCCCATGCGAATCGCTGCAAGCAAATGTACCTGTAGCCGCCCAATCGGGTCCATGTCGAAGGTCAGCGGTGCCGTCGAGGCCATGATGTGCTTGGGGTCGTCAAAGATAACGCGGGCATGGAGCTCGTGTTGGATCGGGAGCGGTTCGCCGAGCAGATCCTTCTTCGCCAGCAGCTGCAGCGTATCCTGCAACATCGGTCCAGGCGCGAGGACGAGCTTGGGGGTTGCCACAAAGTGCTTGTCGCCGTTGTGCATGACCACAGTGATGCCCGAAATGCGCCCGCCAGTCGCGTGGATGTCGACCATCTTGCCGCGAACGACCTCGGCGTGCGGGCAGTACTCGGTGGCCTTTGTCAGTTGGTAGTTGCCCTACGCACGACCGACGTTCAACGCAATCTGCAACTGGATATGCGGTACCATCTTGAAGGGATTGAGCGAGCCCGCGCGACGGACGTGGAGCGCTCCGATGGCCCCTGACGCAGCGAGCGAAGGAAAAGCCGATGCGACAGCGTCAGCACCAAGTATAAAGTCGCAGCCGTCGGCGCGGTCGATGGCGGCCGTCGACGGATTGTATGCATCGAGGGACCCGTGGTGCACGCGGAGGGCGCCGCCGCCAAGGGCTTCATGGCGCAGCGCTTGGTCGCGGAAGACAGAAACTTGATGCTCGCTCCGCGTCACAAAGAGATATCCGTTGCGATTGAGATCAATCTCGTCCGCGTAGTCGTCCATGAGGTCGATCGAGCGCGACACGAGGCGCATCATGGCCTCTTCGCCGGCGTTGGGCCACCAGTTGCGGTACTGGAACGACCCGCGGGCGCTCGTAAGCGTCATGGGCGACATGGCGTCGAGCAGCATCGGCTTGAAGGACGACGGTGCGCCACGCTGAGCCGTGTTGCGGTTGCGCTTGGCTAAGCCGTAAAAGGCCGAGCAGCCCGCGACACCGGCGCCGACGACGACAACGTCGGCCGACTTGGCCACCTTCCGCAGCATATCCAATATGACCTGCCAGACTCAGGTTGCACTTTCCAGTCGAAATTAAATCTAGCCAATCAGCGTGAACCAAAAGATCGCACTCGTGGCAGCACGGCAGCGGTGGTCAGTGTCCTCGCTTAACACGCAAGCAGCGGCCACAACTGCATCGCCAAGTGCAGAAGTGGTTATACCGATGCGTGTGCAGCAGCGCGTTATCTCTCCGAGGGGGTGGTCTAGCCCATAGCTCACCTGATGTGTGGATAGATTGGCACACGACTTGGCCCCAGAGCGCTAGCATGAGGACATCGTCGAATGAGGTATGCAGCTATCGAAGTGAGTGGTACGCGTGGTGAAGAGTGTGCAGAGATAGGTGACTTCCACCGTACTCACACGAGTTTAAACGGCGAATCCGAACCAGAGAACTGAGCAATTTAAGCCGAGGACGATCCCGGCCACTTGTCGTTGGCGCACAACAACACGATTGCCCACGCCCTTGTCCAACCGTAGCATGTATGGCCGTGGTACTCACGAGCTGCTTAACCAAGACATTGGCGCTGGACTTGGGGTTGGCAAACGACAGAGAATATGTGGTGCGCAGGGCGATACGTCGTCCCACATGCCGTTTTCAGTGCTATCAACGAGCGTATCTATCTCGAACTTAGACTTCGCCTCGGGCTTGGTGCCCGTCGATGGCTCGAACCAGTGCTTGGACGCGTACCAAGCGCAGAACGGCGGTGACGTGCACGTCTGGGACGCGACGCTATCAATGGCAAACACAACCCGACGATGAACCACCGATGGATCACCTCTAGCACGCAACGTCAAGGGTTTTTGCCTTGACATGCAGAGCGATGCGACCGTAGCGCAGTAAATATGAATTGGATCGCCGCCGGGGCTTGGTGATGGTGGTAACAGGGCGCGCATCCACATCTCAGTGTCGGCAGGACGATGCTGCAGCTCGTCGATATGGTAGCCCGCAACGTTTTGTGTCTCGCAACGACCTTGCCAATGCCCCGTAGATACTGCAGCGCACGTCGTGTACTTGAGAACGACTCATAGTCTCGCACGTACCGCGTGCGTCCACCGCGATCTCAGCGAAGGTGAGCGAAACAGTCCCGATCGAGATGCATTCACAGGGCGCGATTCCCGTCTCCACCGGGAGCGCGGTCGACGCATTTAGTTCCAATCAATAACAGGCAGTTTAGAAGGTCTACTCGGTCGTCTTGGTCGGCTCGCTTGACACGAGCTGCTTCTTCCAAATCGTCTCGGTTCTGCCTTCGAGGTGCGCGACAAAGCGCGCCGAGACAAAAGAAAGTCGCTGAGGCGGTTGAGGTATTGCACAACGGCCGGGTCCGTATCGTCGGCACCAATCGAGACGACACGGCGCTCAGCCCGACGGCACGCCGCCCGCGCCACGTGCAAATGGCACGACGTCAAGCCACCGCCGCTCGGCAGAATAAAGTTACGCAGCGGCTCCAGATGCTCGTCCATTTCGTCGATCCAGTTTTCGAGGAGCGTGACGTTGATCGGGTCGAACTGGGCGCGGCGGATCTTGCTTTGGCCTGCTGAGCTCAGTGGCGTGGCCACGCTCGCGCCCACGTCAAAGAGGCGCGACTGGATGTCTTCGAGGCGCGAGGCAAACTCAAGGCCGGGTACGAGCGTCGTCTTGAGCTGCAGGTTCTGGAAGTGCGTCAAGGCGACACCGATCTGCGCGTTGAGCTCGTCCGTGTCGCCGAGTGCCATGAATACAGCATCGTCCTTGGGCCGGCGCTCGCCCGAGAAGAGTTGCGACGTACCCTTGTCGCCGGTCTTGGTGTACACCTTCATGGTGCTGACGTGGCGCTGGAGGAAGACGCGGTGGGCGACGAGGGAGGCAAGCGAGACCGCGGGGCGACGGACTCGAGGCGCAAGACTGAAAGCTCGGGCTGCCAGCATCGATATGATTTTATTCGTGGTCGGTGTCGCAGAGCTCTCGGTTTGTATACAACGGCGGCGATGTTTTTAAAATACGCGCCACGCGCCTGGCCCAAAGGCCATTGGCCCGATTTCGACCAATCATCGCGCAGCAACTTGGCGAGGTGAAGCCCCCCGAGGTCGCAAGCCCATCACCAGCGCAACGCGATCGCCTTGACAGAGAGTCGTCAGCGGAGGATTCATTTTTGAAATGAAATGATTTTTCTGCTAAAGGTGGAGGTCGCGGCTCGCACTGTCATGGTTAGAGCCTCCAAGGCACGTACCGGCAGTCGTCGTCTACACACCTCGGATGCACTGACAGAGACGCAGAGATGGCAAATCGGAACCAAACGAGGAGCTCAGCGTAAATCATGGTGGGCGAATGCATTCGAGAACGTGCGCTCGTAGGGCGCGTCGCCGAGCAGCTTGTCTACCTTGTCCACCGCAAGCGGTAAAAAAGCCTTTAACGTTACGTCCACCATCAGCGCGAAAATGACCGAGGTTCGCCGGCTCTGCGTCGTCGTATCGCCCTTCTCGGACCGCTGCTGCTGGCGTCGTCGAAAGAAAGAGCTTAAGAGAGCGCTGCTGCATTTTGATGCGAAGATCGGCGCGAGGTGATTTCGGCGCCCACCGCGTTGTGATTGGTCGAGACGATTTCAGCCAATCAGACGCGATATCTTGATCAGCACCAATCAAATTTGCCAAAACCGCTCGATTGGATAGTGCACCGTTTCGAGAATGCTGCGCTTCGTTCGATCGCGCTTCCTGGCGCCGTCGCCGGTGAGCCATGCGCTGAACCACACATGGGCGCCCCGCGCTGCAGCCAAGCAGCCCGAGCGCGCCCGCGTCGCCCTCGTCGGGCGCACCAACGTCGGCAAGTCGACGCTCTTCAACCGCCTCACCAAGTCCCGCCGGGCCATCGTGCACAACGTGCCTGGCACGACGCGAGACCGCCGCTTTGGCATCGTACGCGCCCATGGCATATTGCATCGCGCTTATGTAAATTAGGGCTACTTGGCCGGTATGGAGTTTGATGTGATCGACACGGGCGGTCTCGCCGATGCGCCTACGGGCAGGTACTCGTCGCACTGTCCATTGTACCGTGGCCTCACGCAGCTCTAGCTTGGAGCAAGGCATGTTGTCGCAAACCGAGCGCGCGCTCCACGAAGCCAACTTGATCTTGTTCTTGGTCGATGGGCGCGAGGGGATCACGGAGATTGACAAGCACTTTGCACGGTACTGCGTCGTGCTGCAGTTGACGCCATGTGCTTCAACCAACGTAGCTGGCTGCGCAAGGCCGACCCCAAGGCGCCGATCCATCTCATTGCCAACAAGCTCGAAGGCGACGCGACGCGGTGGATGCCCAACATTCACGACTGCCACACGCTGGGCATGGGTACACACACATCTATATTGCTTCCTCTCTCGCCACGTGCATGGCCTCATGGGCACGATAGGCGACCCCCTCATCATGTCGGCGGAGCACGGCGAAGGCCTCCCCGACCTCGTGCCTCTGATCGCGCCGATCGTTGACGAGCATGCTGCTGCGTTTGCGATGACGCAAGCGGCAGAAGAAAACGCCGAGGAGATCGACCTCGACGAAGCCAAGGAAGAGCTCGAAAACGTATCTTTGTTCGTAGTGCGACGACGACTTATCTGTGGTGTAGCCGCGCGCGATCAAGCTCGCGATCGTGGGCCGCCCGAATGTCGGCAAGGTACGCTCGCTGAAACGATGTCGATGATGTCATAGCATGGCCACTAGTCGACGCTGCTCAACAAGATTGTGCGCGACGACCGTGTCTTGACGGGCCCCGAGTAGGCGCTGCCCACCTTCCTTTCCAATGCAGAACATGATGATTTAGGCCGGGCGTCACGCGCGACTCGGTCGAAGTGTCGTGGAACTTTCAGAACCGCGAGATCACGCTTGTCGACACGGCGGGCATCCGCAAGTTTAGCAAGGTACACAATCGACGGAATGGTTCATGTCTCACTTTGCACTTTGCAGCGCGACCACTCGAACCAGATTGAAAACCTCTCGGTGCGGGACACGTACGATGCGATTAGCTCGGCGCAGGTTGTCGTCGTCGTCGTTGATGTCAGCGAGGAACACTTGATTCATCTCGACCTCACGATTGCCCAGCGGGTACACACACCATGGTCCACTGCGATGAACGGTCGATCGAACGATGCTGCTAGGTTCTGGACGAAGGCCGTGCGCTCGTGCTCGTTGCCAACAAGTCGGACCTCGTCGAGAACGCGGCAGCCGAGATCGAGCGCATTCGCAAGGAGCTCGATGGGTCGCTGGCCCAGGTACCGTCCCACGTTTCGTACTCTCGTCGCGACCGTGTGCACTGTATACTAGGTCCGTGGCGTGCCCGTGGTCCCCATCAGTGCACTCACGGGCAAGGGCGTCCGTGGTATCCTCCCTGAAGTGTATGTTCTTCGTTATCACAAAAAAGTTGCTTACGCCGGCGTTGTGCCACCATCTTATAGCGTCGAAGCCCACAACCGGTGGGATTTGCGCGTGACCACGGGCCGCCTCAACCGGTGGCTCGCGGCCATGGACCGCCATCACCCGCCGCCGACCGTCAAGGGCAAGCAGCTTAAGGTCAAGTACATGACGCAGGTACGCCATCGTCTCTCTCTCTATAGCATAGGCGCTCACTAGCGACGTAGGTCAAGGCGCGGCCGCCGACCTTTGCCGTGTTTGTCAACCGTCCCGAAGATGTCCCGGAAACGTACCGTCGCTTCCTCCTCAACCAGCTCCGCACCGAGTTTGACATGACGGGCGTGCCTGCGCGTCTCCTCCTTCGCGGCGGCGAAGACAACCCGTACAAGAAGGGCTACGCTCGCGCCAAGCCCATGAACCGCCGCACCAAGAAGCTGCCAACCAAGCCGTCGCCGTCGACCAGTGCCGAGAAGGAGCCTGCCTCGCCCAAGGCAGCATCGTCGTCGGTGCCCAAGGCAGCGGCGTCGTCCGAGAGTCGTCCTAAGCAAACGACCAAGAAGCACCCGAACAAGATGAAGGCCGCCAAGAAGTCGGGCAAGGCCAACATGAGCATGAGCTCGGGACTCGGTCGTCTGCCAAGCAAGACGCTCAAGCCCACGGCGCGTGCGGCGGCGAGCGCGACGCCGTCGCGGGAGCCCAAGCGGTCGGGCGCCAAGACGTCGCCGTCCACCAAGACCAACAAGAAGGAAAAATCCCCGCGCTGGAGTGAGAAACGCAAAGACGCGGCGAAGAAGTCGCAAGGTCTTCGCCCACGCAAGGGGTAATCTTCATAATCAAGTCGTACAGCTGCTGGCGGCGTATCCGCCGCACCCTGCAAAGTTGAAGTTTGTTCGCAAGCAGCGTGACGTGTCGACTTTCTACAGCGCCATTACTCGCAGCCGAGGCGACGATTGGACGACTTTTCGAGAAGTGCTGAGTTGGCAAGGTGGTCGCCACAGCGCATGTCGTATACAGTATATGCATTGTACTGTAGAGGGCCACAGCGTTCCATACCGCAGCGTGAAGGGACTTCGAGTGTCGAATAGACTACTAGTATGTTGAACCGGCCGGTACATTAGGACACGGCAGAGGACAATAATACTCTTTGGCTCGAATTTCGTCGCCAGGATGATGATGTCGTCAGCATGCATTTCATCGTGGCACGGCGATTGCTGCGCCTACCGCTTCCCGTCATCGGCCATGGGACATGCGCCTGCATAGATACACGCGTGGCATAGTGAAGCGTCCGGAAGACACGGACCAGGTGGCGGTGGGCGAGGAAGGCTGGCGGCGTTATCTCGAGGGACTGGACCAACAGTGGCTGCATCGCTGTCGCTCCCTGCATAAAGAGCGACGACGAGGGCTGCCCCTTGGCATGCTATGCACATCGTGTCATCCGAACCCCAGCTAGGTGTCGAGGGTACCTGCACCCAGTATCCCGAGGAAGCTTCCCTCGTTGGTTACGCATCCGGATGCGCCGGATACGTGGCGTCACTAGCGTGAAGGTGTGATGCAAAGGGGCGACGCCGCGCGTTTTCATTGGCGTATAATGTCGCATTTTAACCAATTGCATGCGCCAACGCCAAAACGGCAATCTGGGGCGGATCATTTCCCAATTTGCGTGGTCGCCAAGAAGCCAAGCATGAGCGCCAGCGCCTTCTCGAACCAGGCCTTCAAGGTCAACAGCAAGGACGTCGTCTACTCGGCCGAGGCCATCACGACCAACTACACGTACGCGACGACCCACTTTGAGAACAACGTGGCGACGCCCGTCTCGGAGGAGTACGTCATCACGACGTCGACCAAGGTGCCCAAGCTCGGCGTCATGATCGTCGGCCTCGGCGGCAACAACGGCTCGACGCTCGTCGCCGGCGTGCTCGCCAACAAGCTCGGCCTGACGTGGACGGACAAGGATGGCCTCCACAAGGCCGACTACTTTGGTTCGGTCACGCAGTCGTCGACGGTGCGCCTCGGTACCAACAACAAGGGCGAGGGTGTTTACGTGCCCTTCAAGAACATGCTGCCGATGGTCAACCCCAACGACTTTGTCATTGGCGGCTGGGATATCTCGGGCCACAACCTCGCGGATGCCATGGTGCGCGCCAAGGTCCTCGACTATGACCTCCAGCGCCAGCTCATCCCGCACATGGAGAAGATCAAGCCGCTCCCGTCCATCTACTACCCGGACTTTATCGCGGCCAACCAGGCCGACCGCGCCGACAACGTCCTCCAGGGCTCCAAGCAGGACAACCTCGAGACGATCCGCTCGCACATCCGTGAGTTCAAGAAGTCGAACGGCTGCGACAAGGTCATTGTCTTGTGGTCGGCCAACACGGAGCGCTTCTCGGACATTGTCGAGGGCGTCAACGACTCGGCCGAGAACATCCTTGAGGCCATCAAGGCCGGCGAGGACGAGGTTTCGCCCTCGAGCGTGTTTGCCATTGCGTCGATCCTTGAAGGCGCCTCGTACATCAACGGCAGCCCCCAGAACACGTTCGTTCCGGGTGTCGTCGAGCTTGCCGAGAAGCACAAGGTGTTTATTGGCGGTGACGACTTCAAGTCGGGCCAAACCAAGATGAAGTCGGTCCTCGTCGACTTCCTCGTTGGCGCCGGTATCAAGCCCGTCTCGATTGTCAGCTACAACCATCTCGGCAACAACGACGGCAAGAACTTGTCGGCGCCGCAGCAGTTCCGCTCCAAGGAGATCTCCAAGTCGAACGTCGTCGATGACATGGTCGACTCGAACCGTATCCTCTTCAACGAGGGCGAGCACCCGGACCACTGCGTCGTCATCAAGTACGTCCCGTTCGTCGGCGACTCGAAGCGTGCGATGGACGAGTACACGAGCAAGATCTTCCTCAACGGCACCAACACGATTGTCATGCACAACACGTGCGAAGACTCGCTTCTCGCGACGCCGCTCATCCTCGATCTCGTCATCATTTGCGAGCTCGCGGAGCGTATCCAGATCCAGAAGAAGGGTGCCGCCGAGGCCGAGCGCTTCCATTCGGTGCTCTCGATCCTCAGCTACATGCTCAAGGCGCCGCTGGTGCCCAAGGGCACGCCGATCGTGAACGCGCTCTTTGCCCAGCGCGAGTGCATCATCAACATCCTCCGCGCCTGCCTCGGCCTCCCTGCCGAGAACTACATGCAGCTCGAGAACAAGCTCGCGAGCGAAATCAACAAGCGCCTCTAACTTCTCGGATAGGATATATGGTTCATACATATTTTTATTTCCACTTTGCACTTGGGTTTCTGTTTCCATTTCCCAACATCTGTCAGGTCGATAGACGACTGCCATCTCTCGACCAAAGGAGTCGCCTTGTCTCCCACAGAGCCGAGCACCGAGAGGCGCAGGCATGGGCAGATGGCTGGAGGTGCGTTGGCCGCTGTCACGAGAGCAGACGACGTCGGTTTCGATCCTCATGTGCTGCAGGCCCAAGGCTTTCAAGGTCGAATCTTGACTGGCATCCCACTCGAGTGAGGCGAGGTTTCGGCTCGGTGTCACATGATGGCCACAGTCGACCAGCGATCTATCCTACGCCAGGCGCTTGGGCCGCCACGAGCTCGGTAGCGCCGACCTGTCATTGCGATCGGTCCCTTCTCTCACTTCGTCCATCATCGTCCATGGCACAGGTCGCCCGCCCTGCCAAGACAAGATCCGCCTGATCTGAACGTGCATTTTATTTTCAGACATCTTTAAAATAAAATAAAATAGTACAATTTCGGTCAATTGACTTTGACGAAGACGACGACCATGATGGAGGGCAAGCGCGTCGCGTTGCAGACGTCGGTGGTCGCCGAGTACGCCGGTCGCGTCGAGTGCGTCGTGCACTACTCCATGCGCGTGCTTGTCGGTACGGCGGACGGGAAGCTGGTCTTGTACGACACGCGCAAGGACACGAGCCGCCCGATCGCGTCGCACGAGCTGCCCCATCGCGGCCGCGTGCAGCAAATCCTGGTCGTCCCGCACATCCGCATGGTGCTCGTCCTTGCGAACAACACGGTCACGGTCCACGCGGCCACGGACCTCGAGCTCCTCGCGTCGGACCTGCACCTCGCCAAGGACGTCGTGCACCTCTGCGTCAACCAGCGTGGGCCGCCCCACTTTCGTATCTGCGCCTCGTCCGGCGCCAAGCTCCAGCTGTTCCAGTTCGAGGCGAAGGAGAAGCGGTACCGGTTTCTGCGCGAATTGCCGATTGCGAGAGCGCCCGAGAGCGTCGCGTGGTACCGCAACAAGCTCGTCGTCGGCAGCCGCGATGGCTACGTGCTCATGAACGACAAGACGGGCGAGACGGCGCCGATCAACTTGAGCATGGGTGGTTCCGGCACCGCGGCCATCAAGCTCCTTCCGAACGAAGAGATTGTCGTCGCCGCGATGGACACGGTCGGCGTCTTCATCACGTTTACGGGCGACCCGGTCGAGCGCAACTCGATCTCGTGGTCCAAGCCGCCGTCCGCGATTGAATTCACATCACCGTACATTGTCGCGATGCTTCCGTCCAAGGGCGTCGAGATCCACTCGCTCGCCGACGCGTCGCTCGTCCAGTTCCTCCCGATTCCGCGCATTGCGGCCATCTTTAGCAACGGTATGAAGTGGGACATGGATCCGCGGCCTGTTGGTGACTCGGAGGACGTTGTCGTCGTCGCCCAGCTCAACCCGTCGGGGACGACCTCGATCCTCAAGATCGAGCAGACCCCAATGGACCAGCAAGTGACGGAGCTCCTCGAGCGCGGCAAGATCGAGGACGCGTCGGACCTCATGAAGAAGAGCCTCGCGTCGCTTCCGAGTGACAAGCAGAAGAGCCGCATGCGCCGCTTCCACCGCCAAGTCGCGATCGCCCTCCTCCGCCGCTGCGAGTTTGACAGCGCGGTCGAGTTTGTCTATCGGTCCGGTATGGACCCGCGCGAGTGGCTCTCGTTCTTTCCGGAGCTCTGCGCGCCGAGCTTTGCGTACGAGCCGACGGTGCTGACGCCGGACGTCTTGCCGCGCGGCAATAGCGCAAGCCCTGATATGAAGTCGGTCCTCGCAGTACTGCTTAAAGACCACGCGCACGTGATGGCGCCCGAGATTGCGTCGGCCGGCGCGACCAAGCTGCACCAGCAGGCGACCAAGGCGCTCATGAAGTCGCTCGAGATGATCAAAAAACATGCCAGGTAGCGACAGTGTCGCATCGCGCATCCGAATATAATGCTTGTCTAGCCGGGACCGCAGCGCGTCGAAGGAGTCGCCCTTTGCCACGCCCAATCGGTCCCGCTCGGGCAGCCGCGACCGGGCGTTCTCGTCGCGCTCCAATTCGATCGCGTCGGTGCCAAAGGATCTGCAGCGCGCCGAGGCTGTGGACACGGCGCTGCTGCGTTTGTTCATTCTTTTTCAGCGCTTTCCCGACATTACGACGCTCCTCACGTCGCTGGATGCGCAGGGCGACGGCGCCCACGTCGACATGGGCTCGTCCCAGAGCCTCCTCATGCGTCATCATTTGTACTATGAGCTCGGCCTCTTGTTTGAGCGCCACGGCCGACTCCTCGACGCACTGGACGTCTACGCGCGCATGGGCTCGGGCGAGTACGTTCAGAGCACGGTCGATGACAGCGCGTCCGGGGTTCTCGCGACCGTCGAGCTTTTGCGAACGCTCGACGACCCCGCGCTCGTCTATACCCACTCGGTCTGTTGACGGATTATTGGATTGTATCAAGTTCATACTTTTGTGGCGTAGAAATGGGTGCTCCAGGCCGCGCCGCAAGAGGGGCTGCGCATTTTCACGAGCCGCAAGCCGGGCCTACCCAAGCTCGTCGTGGCCGATGTGGCTGCGCACCTTAAGGCGCACTCGTCGGACGCGTCTGTCGCGGCAAAGTACCTCGAAATCATGGCCGACGAGTCGGGCGGTGGCAAGGGCATCGCGCTCGACATTGAAAACCCCCACCACACGCGCCTCGCGCAAGAGTACCTCGATGAAGTGCTCAAGCTCATCGCCAACGGCGACGTGCCGTCCAAGTCGAATCCTGGCCGCGAACCGGGCGTACACGATCTTGTCGACATGGATGGATACTGAGTGCGTGCCCGTAGGCGTTGGGCGTCGCGCGCAAGCGTTTGCTCAAGTTTCTAAAAGCCCCGGAATCCGCGTACGACGTCTCGGCGCTCATGTCGAAAGTCAAGGCGTCGCCGCTGCGGGCCGAGTTTGTCGTGCTCTGTGGCCGCGGCGGCTTCCACGACGAAGCGCTGCACTCGATGCTGGCGATGAGCGACGACCTCGCCGGCGCCGAAGCCTACTGCGACAAGTACGGGTCGTCGGGCCGCGGTGGCACCAACAAGGCGCTCTTGCTGCTGTTGCAGCTGTGCTTTGCAGACCTCGACAACGTCGACCGTGTCGAGTTTGCCCACCTCGTCATGGTATGTTGTCCTTTTCCTCTTTCGTGCGGTGTGCAATGGCGGAGGTGTAGGCTCGCCACGCCAAGCAGCTGCCGGGTATCACGGCGCTGGAGCTCATTCCGCCGTCGACGCCGCTGGCCAAGGTGACGGATTTCCTCGGGCAGCTTCTGCCGCACAGCGCGCACCAAGTCCGCGATCAAATGCTCGCGCGGAACCTCTCCAACATTTACAACCTCCAAGTGCAGTGCGACCGCGTCGAGCGGATTTCCGAGTCGGTCGAAATTGACGCCAAGACGATCTGCGGCGTGTGCAAGAAGCGCATTGACACGACCATCTTTGCCGTGTACCCCAACGGATCGCTCGTGCACTTTAGCTGCGGCGCCAACGCGAGTATGGAAGTCGACCCCGTCACCGGCATGGACTTTGGCAACTAAACGATCAAGTTCTAATACTCTGGGTTGACGAGCAAGAAACGACCAGTGTGTATGTCATGCCCGTCATCTGACTTGACACTGGAGGGACGAGGGAAGTTTCGGTGCATACCAGAAGGTCGCGTACGCGGTGAAGGACTTTCTCGTGCTCCGGCGACTGACTGGCTCACTGTGGTATACAAACCGCAAGTCGCGCGGGGAGTCCGGATACGGAAGTGGTATCCGTACCCATGCGGTCCGGATACGGCCTTGGAACAACAAGAACTCGCAACAGGGTGTTTCGTTTCCCACGGGCGTCGACGACGACGACGACGACGGCAGCGCGCGGCAACCACGGACGACCTGCTTCCGCGACGACGACCTCATCATCATCCTCTACGTACGTCGACATGGAGGTGATGACCGAGGTAGACAGGCTCGTATATGTAGGCGCGACGAAGCTCGAGGGATGCTGCCTGCGACCGGAGAACGGACCAACGAAGGCAAGAGCTACAACTCGCACGTCCTCGCCATGAGCTCGCGCCCGCTCGCGGTCGTGCCCGAGGTCCGCGACGAAGACATCGATACGACGGTCGTGCCAGGCTTGCCGATTGCCGTCCATCGCATCGAGCGCGACGACAAGTCCGTGGACAAGCAGCAGAAGAACAGCCACTTTGAGAAGCTCAATACGCTCAAGCTGCTCATGGACACGGGCCATCTCTCGGAAGAAGAGTACATGGTACGAGGCATCGACACGACCGACGATGGATACATGGTGCGTGGCTAGGAGCGGAAGACGCAAATCATCAACGAAATGACGGGCACGAGTTCCCAGCGCCGTACGATATGGCAACGTCGTGGCAGCCCGAGGCCTCATTCTCTCTTGTCGTGTCTAGCGGGCGTGCAACGGAAACCCAAGTCGCTGCAGCCTATCATGAAGACTGTCGTGCCCCACAACCCGCCCGACTTTTCCCACCTCCTCAAGGAAAGGGCAGAGAAGCTCAGCTTTGACGCCGACACGCTCGAGTGGAACTCGTGCCATACCATTGTCAAGCTGGACCTCGTCCCATTCGCAACGGGCCAGCTCCGCAACGCCTACTACCTCCAGGTATTCCACTGCCTCTACCTCAAAAATCGGTGGTAAAATGACGATGGGCACGGTATAGGATTTGGGTACAAATGGTGACAACGACGGCAAGCTCTATGTCGCCAAAGTCATTATGGGCGCGGCCGAGCCCAGTGCATATCTATGGTATCCGTGTCACTTTGTGGAAACGGATGGGTGACGCGCCTCCTGTCATTAGCGATGTCGAGATGCAAGCCGTGTGCGCGTACTACGCCAAGCTCTACAACGAGCACGAACCTCCGCTCAAGGTCAAATATGCGAGCTCGTGGCTTCTGAAGGTACATGGTCGACTTGAAGTCCGAGTATTGAGTACGGGTCCATTTAGCTGCGGGATCGACAAGACTTGGTGTGCTCAGTTGAGGAGTACCTTCCCGGCGAGTACGTCAAGTATAGCAACAACAACGGGTTTGTCGGTAAGGAGACAAGCACGACGGAAGAGCGCGAGCGCAACACACCGCAGGTACACTGCCGCACGAGGACTGCAATTGGTGCGAATCAACCCATCTGCAGGCGTTTTCGCACTTTACCTTTGTCTCGTCCGACTTTCGCCTCATGGTCGTCGACATCCAAGGCGTCAATGACAGCTATACGGACCCGCAAATCCACACGGCGGACGGCCGCGGCTTTGGCTCGGGGAACCTCGGGACGCACGGCATGGAAAAGTTCCTCGAGTCCCATCGCTGCAACGAAGTCTGCCGGTACCAACACGAACCTTTGGGGTTGATCACGTCATCCTTGTCAACCTAGGTGGCTCGGTCTCCGTACTCTGAACGAACAGTTCAAACCAGGTGGTACCGCCGCACCACTGTACCGCATGCCGCTCGCCGCGATCAAGAAGTCGACGAGCCGCATCACGGAGGAGCGCAACTCGTTCTCGAGGTCCGTGACCGTTTCGGAGGTGCTCGGAACGACAACCGTCACGTCGGCGTCGCTGCTGACGAACGAGTCGACGCCGTTCCTGTATGGGCGGCCTCCAGAGCCGCCGCAGACGCTTGGGTCGCTCCTCTGGAAGTGCCTGCAGTCCATGTGCTGCTGCCTTGGCGGCGACGCAGCGTAATTTATCAAGACCTCCTCCATCTCCCCGCCGCCATAGACAACGACGACGACTAGAGCCCTTATTAGCGTGTACCATAGCAAACAAACACGTCGTTGACTGTTCATGCTGCTTACACGCTGGGATGCATCGCGTCGCCGCGCAACTGCTCGACGCTATCGTTCGTCTCGTGGCTGTCGCCGGTGGCAACCAATTGCTGCGCTCGCTTGGAGGCTGCTTGCTGGCGCAGCGAAAGGCTCTTGCGCAATGACGCCTCGTCGCCGTTGTTGTCCTGCTTCTTGTCGGCATCGAGCGCTCTTGAACGTACTCGGCGAGAAAGGCGTCCTAACTACCGTGTCAGTGCATCCGCGCGCGATGCTGGACAGCGTACCAGGATCGACGCAATGAAGAGGTTGAGGGTCACAATGACGCCAACGATCCAGTAGCTGATAAAGAAGAACCGCGCGTAGATGGTCGTGACGGCAACGTGACCATCCACGATGACGTACCAGTTGTTGACGACGAGGAGCTCAAAGAGCGTCACCATGCCACTCGGAATGTCGTTAAAGTTGTTGGCAAAGTACCGGTTCACGGTATACGACACCGTCGGATGAGTCAACTCCATGGTGGCCGGCGAGATGCTTCCGCCAAAGAGGTGGTGCCCCAGTAGGGCAAAGAGGTTCATGTTGCAAAAGAGCACGAGAAGGATGTTCTTGCCGACGGGGAGGAGCCGCAGCCACGCCGAGAAGAGCACGCGGTAGCTACACCCGGTAGAGTGAGCATCGATCACCGTAGAGCTCTCTCATACCGTTTGACGGCCATGATGAGCCGCAGGAGACGCAAGCAGCGCACCAAGAGCAGCACTTTGACCATTGTATGGCTGTTGTACGCGTTGGGAATGTAGGCGTAAATGTCGATCGTCAAGGACGTGACCGTGATGAGCGCGTCGAACCGGTTCTTTCCCGAGTGCCAATACTCGCGAGCACCGAGCACGAGCAGCTTGAGAAGCATCTCGAGAAGGAAGAGGCACGAGAAGCACGTCGCGACCAGTTCCCACTGCGACCACGACTCGGACATGGAAAAGTTGTCGATCGCGGTGGTAAACTCGATGACAATCACGACCGCGTTGATGACGAGGAGCGCGTCAAAACCGAGTTCAAAGCGGCGGTGCGTCACGCAGGCGCCTACGCATTATAGTAAAATACAACAGTGACAGTCGGCACGTACAGAGACGTTGATACTGGGGGGATGTCGCCAGTGCTGGAAGAAACCGGTCGACTTCGCTCGGCTTGGGGCGGTGAAGGCGCATGTAGACGCGGACGACGTCGCAAAGATCGATAAACTGCGCCAAGTACACACGGCCGTCGTCGTTGGCATCGAGTTCGTGGAAGAGGTCCCGCATGTGACGCTCTTTGAGCGCCTTGACGACCTTGTACTGGTTGAGCTCGGTGAAGAAGCACACGAGAAGGTCCATCGCAATGTACGCGTCGTCGTTCTCGTCGGCGGCGGCGGCGGCATGTCTTTTCTGTACGGCGGCGAGCTTTGACGAGGAGCCGGTCACGGTTGGCGGCGTGTGTGGCTGCCTCGCGGGCCGCGACCCACTGAAAGTTGGAAAACACTTGGGCCAAAATGACGTTCATGAGGAAGAAGAGCCCGAAAAACACAAAGCAGATAAAGAAGAGTGCGTTCGCGCGGTGCATCGCGTACGCAGGCATCATGACGTCGGGAAAATTCGCCGTTGTGAGAAGAATGAGCAGTTGCCACGACGACTCGACAAACGACGACGTGATGACGGCTACACGACGAGTTGCTCAGCAAGGCGGCGGACGGCAGTGTACCTTGGGGCGTGTCACGGAAGAGAATCGTCGCGAGCCAGCCGCAAAAGAGCACGTAGATGCCCACGAGGCAGAGGAGGTTGCCGACTTCGCCAAGCACAAAGTAGAGCTTTTGGTACGTCCCTCGCGCGGATCGAGAGGACGAAATGAAGATCAAGAGACGAAGAAACGATGCGACGCGGCCTGCATCGGCAAAGTTACCGGCGAGGCGCACGACAACGTTGACGGTCGCGGCCATGTACAACAGCGAGACAGCGAGCCTAATCCGACTGAGAGAGCTGTGAAGCGGAGAGAGAAATGTACCGATCTTGGCGCGCCGCGTACTTGCGTTTGAGCGACGCGAGGAGGAGGATATCGTTGCCCCAAATGACTGCGAGACACGCGACTTCGACCGCCATCGACTGCCGGCCCGAGAGCCAAATCGTGCCAAACGTCAGCGGCGTCGTGGCGTCGTCGGGGTCGCCGCACGGGTGGTCTCCACCCTTGGTGCACCAATACGGCGTCTCAATGTACGAGAGCGAGAGAAGGACGGTGACGGCGAGCCAGCGCACGTAGCGTAGCCGGTAGTAGAGCTTTAGCAGCTGCACGGCTCGTAAGGTGGCGTCTGGATGCGGCTTCTCATACCCGCGGACGGCGTCTTCGACGAGCCAAGCGGCCTTGGTGACCCGATGGCGGTCCTCGGGCCCGAGCTCGAGCAGCGGTTGCTGGAGCATCCTTGACTAAATTTGACACTGCCACGTTGCTGATCGCAAGATCGGGTGTCGATCCTAATTAGGCACCTCGGACATCATCATCTCCATCATCATCGCTGTCTCTTGATGGACGAAGGCAACTCGCATAGCCGCAGTGCGCAGGCTATTGCTGGATACTGCTTTGGAGCAGAGGAATGTGCGCTGCTTTCTTGAAGGCATGATGATGACGAGAAACCCTCTTCATGGCTCCATGGATTGTCGTGTTGGTAGTGAAGTACGGATTCGCATTCACAGGCAGGCGAATGACAGCTCACAATAGTATCGTCCCCTTCTACTGCAGGACACACGGTAGACAGACAAATCGCACACATCAGGCTGGTGCTTCCTCAGTAAGGCCGCCTGTGTTGCAGCGAAGGCTGATAGGGTTGGATCCTAAATAGGACATTTATTGGGATGTGCACTCCACATCCAGGCATCCAGCCACATCGAGCCACATCACAGCTGTTGTGGTCATTGTTGTCTCCATATCTTCTTGCTGCTCGCACCTTTAGCGTAAAAGACCAACGATTAATACGAGTAAACGAATCTTTGTCGTTATCGATGTCGCGTTATGCGCAGGAAGCGAGCTGCACCGACTACGTGGATAAGCGCAAATGGACGGCTCGTAAGGCATGTCATCTCGCGCCTGACATCTGATTCTAAAAATGGATGGCTCGCGTGACTCGCCTCTGGCTCCAAGGTCAAATGTTCGCGACATCGGAACGCCACTGTGTATCATGTAGATCGAGGTGTTAAACTACGTAACGTTAGCTAGTACGATGCTCTTTGTTGCTGTCACGGCGATGGCAGGGACGTGTGGGCCAAGGGGCTGCGGGTGTCGCTGATTGCTAGCGGCTTGAGGACGCTCATTTGACGTTGGTTTGAAGCAAACTCCAACGCGAACGCATCCTACGCATCGCATGTAAGAAGCCATCGCCACAGGTACACTGCGTACCAGAATCGAAGCAACAAAGAGGTTGAGGGTCAAGATCACGCCGAGGAGCCAGAACGCGATGAAAAAGAACCGCGCGTAGATCGACGTCACGAGCACGTGACCCTCGGCGATGACGAACCAATTGTTGACGACGAGAAGCTCGAAAAGCGTCACCATACCGCTCGGAATGTCGTTGAAGTTGTTGGCCGCGTACCCACTCGTCGTGTAGCTCGAGGCCGGAAACTCGCTGTTCATGCGACTCGGCGAGATCTTTCCGCCAAAGAGCACGTGTCCGAGCGCTGCAAAGAGGTTCATGTTGCAAAAGAGCACGAGAAGCAAGCTCTTGCCCACGGGTAGGAGTCGCAGCCACGTGAGGAAGATGACGCGGTAGTGGGAGATGTTCATGATGAGCCGAAGAATCCGAAGACAGCGCGTCGTTAATAGCACCTTGACCATCATGTGGTCGTTGTACGCATTGGGGATGTAGGCGTAGACATCGATGATCAGCGACGTCACGGTGATGAGTGCGTCAAAGCGGTTGCGACCGTCATCCCAGTACGCGCTGGCGCCGTAGACGAGCAGCTTGCAGAGCATTTCGAGCACGTACACAAGGGAGAAGCCCGAGTCGACGAGCTCCCAGTTGCGCAAGCCGGTCGCATGTGCCGGCGTCGCAAACTCGATCATAATAACCAATGCGTTGAGGACAAGGAGGACGTCGATACTGAGCTCAAAGAACCGATGCTGCACCATGCTGCCTATCGAGATGCGCGATGAGAGACGGAAGGCGAGGATGACGTACAAAACGCGCGAAAGCAATGCGTCGACGCCAGGCGCGGGCACCAGCGCTGCACCTCGGACGGCTGGTGCAACCGAGCGCGCGTCGTCGCCAGCATGACCTCGCAAAGGCGTGTAAAGTCGTGTCTCGCAATGAGCCCGAGACCCTTGACATCCAGCTCCTCCACAATCAAGAGGCGATGGCTCTGCGTTGTACGTGGTGCCGCACGGTACCGCTGCAACTCGAGCAGCAGTTGATGGCACAAGGCAACGTCGAGGCTCGCGCCGGCCTCACTATCGAGCGGGCGTCGACGTGGCGAGGTCGAGAACATGAGCGTTTGTTTCTCTTGCAGAGGGGACGGCGGTGGCCGCATGCTGCTGAGGATATCGTACGCCTCGGTAAGCATGCGCTGGCGGTTGTCGTCGAGGTCGATCGCTTCAGACGATGCGATTTGCTGGTAGTTGGAGAAAATCTGGGCGAGGATGACGTTGAGAAGGAAGAAGAGCCCAAAGCAGAGGAAGAAGATGAAGAAGGATGCTTGCCACCGGCTCTTGTTGTACGCGGGCAACATGACATCGGGAAAGTTGGCGGTGGTCAGCAAAATCAGCATCTGCCACGACGACTCGACGTACGTCGACATGGTGCCGCCTAATCGAGTGCGCGTGAGATGCGACGGTACCGTACAAATCGGAGTCAAACCTTCGGCGGTGTCTTGAAAGAGGATCGTGGCGAGCCAGCCAAAGAAACACACGTACACCGCGACGAGACTTAGGATGTGCTGGACCTTGTTGAGCACAGCAAACATTTTGAGGTACGTGCTCCGGACAGTCTGAAATGTTAGCACAAAAATCCCGAGTCGCAAGAAGAGCGCGATTTGTGCTGCCACGTCACCGAGGAAAAGGCGGTTCATGCACGCAGCGATCGTGAGCAGCAGCACCATGACGCTAGCCCCTTGTCGTCAACCTTTTTCACCAAAGTACCTAAACCTACCGATCGCGCCGAGCGGCAAAGTGGCGCCGAAGGGCGACCACGAGAAGAAGATCACTTACACCGACGACGCCGAGGCAGCTCAGCTCGACCAGCAACGCCGTCGACCGCGACAGCGTCGGCAGGTTAAAAGTCAGCGGCGTTACAGGCGCACCGGGGTCTCCGCACGGCGCGCGGGCGTCGACACCACGGCACCAAAAGGGCACTTCCACGTACGAGAGAAGGAGGAGGAGGAGCACCGCGAGCCGCCGGGGGTAATACAGCCGGTACGAGAGGTTAAAGCATGCCACGTTGACAGACTGCGAGCAGTCGGGGTGCGGGCGAGCGATGCCAGCGAACGCGTCCTCGACGAGCCATGCCGCCTCGCGCACCTTGGCCGCCTCGTCCATCGGTTACACTGAATCCGGTTTCGGGCTTGTCCGCACTTGATCGAGTGTCATGCCATTCAAAGCGTACATTAGCGGGTGGTGCAGCTTGAGAGCCCACTGATGCGAGGCTGCGGAACGCGTGCAATTGAGTTGAGAGCCAGGGCGGCCTTGAGCAATGCTAGAAGCTGCACCCTCAACGTATGGAAAAAGGCGCGATTAGTTCGATGGAATTGGCGTGCGCGATGCTGGCGGATGCTGGGACGACACGCCACTGCATGCGGTTGAGCTCGCGTACAATGTGTAGGTCTGGCCAAGGGTGCATAGAATAGTACACTTCTTCACGTGGTGTACACTGGGCTCGGCGCGACCGGATTTATTTCCGGCTTTTGGAGTCGAAGCGGTTACGGGCAGGTCCAGTTACAGTCCTCCAAGAGGTCGAGCATGGACGGGATGACGACGTATGAAGACAAGGTTGACGCTATCGGGTCGCCGCGGACAGCGTACCCCCGCGCGGCCAAGCACTTCCGCCATGCGGTCCAGAGCCCTCGGCGCCAGACCGAGGCCGACATTCTCAACAAGCAGCAGCTTCTCGAGATCCAGGTTCGCTGCTCGTCTCATCCTCTTGTGCTCATGTCGAGCTGCAGCGCTTGCGCGATCAAATGGCCGAGATGCAACTCCAGGTGCAAGCACTCACGACCGAGCGCGACAGTGCGGTCCAAGGCCGGGCGAAGAAGCCGGCGCGGTCCATGGCGCCGTCCATGTTTTCCGTGACGGACGATGGCCCGCGCGAGCGTCACGTCGCCGCGGGTCTCGGGCGCCACGTGAGCATTGCGACCAGCAACGTGCTTCGGGCGATTCCCAAGCAAATTCCGAACCGCGTCGCCGCGCGTGTGAGCGAGGTACAGGCGCGCACGAGTGCGCGCACCTCAGACGCCACATGTAATAGGCGTTTACGAACCCACTCAAGGCGATCCAATACCTCAACTCGTTCGAGTTTAGCACGGATCTGCTCGCGCTCGCGCAGCAAGTGGCGACGATCTTTGAAAGCGAAGCGCGCTGCGTGACCATGGAGGTAGATCACTTGGAGGAGGATGCGTACCACGTGCGCGCACTTGAAACCATGCATGGATAGAGTCCCGTGTATGTGTTTGGTGACATTCACGGCA
>NW_012156418.1:115949-119119 GCF_000151545.1 Saprolegnia parasitica CBS 223.65
CTCATTTGCGATTTGCTCGCCAATCCTCTTAGCTACTCAATGCTCTTTGAACCCACCCACCAGTCCCTTCTTGGGCGGCAGCGGCCTCCCAACACGAACCCTGTTCGTCTCTCCATGCACCTGCGTCTATAGCCTAGGTGCCGAGAAAGTGCAAGCTGGATCGGACGGCCACGGCTTTCCATGCAGCCTGGTACACGAAGTCACCGTACCGCGGAAGGACGTGGGTTGGCTGCCGTGAAGGAACCAACGAGGCCGTTCGGCCCAGTTGCTTGTAGAAGGTCTCGGGGACGCTAAGGGGTCCGAACTTGGCAAGCCATGGCGGGGCGCTGATTGGGCGCACGGCATGATCGGCAGGCGATATGAGCGGGACGCAGCCAAGAAGAGTGATCGTGGGCAGCTGAATCCAACGAAGGGTTGGCGGCAGCGCCGGAAAAAGTCCTGGCAGTTGCTCAACCGTGTGTCCAAGCGCTGGAAGCTGTCTACTTGCGTGTAACCTTGAGCGACGAGCGTCTCGATATGTGATCTTTCGCGAGCCACTAGAGCTTCCCTGACGCAGGACGATGCGCGTTGATGCGCGTTGTGTCAGATTGGAAGACGATGAAGCACGAGCGGAGCTAGGCGTAGCGAGCCATGCGTGGTGTAGACGTGCGAGAACCATTCGATGGGAGCCGATCTCGGAGCCGATGGGCAACGAGGAGAGCCTTGACTGTCGGGTGGTTCTTAAAATAGGAGAAGGTTGCCGGCTGTTGCTTCTGGCTGTTATCGACAAGCTACTTCAAGGAAACAGGTTACCGGCTGTTGCTTGCTTGAAGGAGATTAGTCGGTACAGTCGACTCTCCCTAATTGCATATCCCGAAACTCGATATTCCTCTCCAGTGTGATACAGTCCGACCCTGATTTTTTACAGCTCAAAACGAAATAAAATAAATTTGATGCCGAATGACGAAGAAGCCGAAGGTGACGCCAAAGTCGCGCGCTGTGTCCACGAGCAAGGCCACCAAAAGGCGATGACGCAGCGAGCCGGATGGCGCGGTTGCGCTGCCGACGACCAGTGCGCGTGGTCGGTGTCGACACCGTCAGGGGTAGCGTCCGTCGATACACCGGCGCTGGCTTGAGGCGCTTGTGCTCGAGCACGACGGCCCTTGCGCCGGCCGACCGTACTCGTCACCAGTGCTCGTGAGCGCAACGAGCAAGTCCACGAGCTCGTCCATCGTCGCCGGGTCGTCGCGACGCAACGCAGAGTGCGCAAGGAGCACGACCGTGTGCTCGGGGCACGCGTGGCGGCAGAACATGTCGATGACAAGGCTGTTGGGCGCACTCATCTTGCGTTGCAGATGGGGGAGGTACCGCAAGTGCTCACTCCACGTCACACCGTACTGCTTGGGCTTCCTCATGATCTCCAGGAGCTGGTCGCTCAGCAGCTTCGTGTTGTGCTGAAGCTGGACCTGGTCGACGAAAAAATATTATTCATGGGCTTTATATTTCTTACCTTGCACAATTAATATATCTCTCGGATGCATAAATTATCCACTATGCAATTAGAGAGAGTCGACTGTAACACCCAAAGCATATGTACTACCACGGCACCATACCACGCAGATGATAATGTCAAAGATCCAAGGTGCTCGCGAGTAAACCGAGCGAGAAGTGCACGGTTGGACTGGCATGAGACGAGATTCGATCCACCACGTCAAAAGTCTTGTCGAGTTGATTATTTCCACCGTTAGGGGACATTGCACGCGTGGCGCCTTGGTGAAGCACGAAAAGGGAAGCTGCCAGGGATTGGTATCGAGTGACACCTGTACAATGCTTTCGGGCATAAGTTTTGATCACCCGAATCATCACATGTCCGGTTGTTTCCAGTGGTTTCGATTTTTCACCGAAAATAACGCTTCCAGTGTTGCGTCATCAGGGCGATTTTTTATGGCCCCTACACAACGTCTTTGCACACGCGATGAGCCCACCAAACAACCCGGAACAAATGCTGCGGCGGCGCGCCCAGGTGCGCATCAACCAGCAACGCTACCGTCTCAAGCTGCACGATACCAATACCGCTCGGGTCCGGGACGTGGTTGAGCTCACGCAGGACATTGCGCGCTGCCAAGGCCGCATCGAGATCCTTACGCGCAGCGTTTTGCGCTTGCACGAGCCCGAGGTGGGCGTCGTGCTCGAGTACTTTCGCCTCTTTCGCTCTGGGTACGCGCCGCGCCTGCCCCATCTCCACGAGCAGCAAGTCGCGTTTGTAACCGCCGTTATGGAGCCCAACTTGATCTTCCAAGGCGAGGTGCGTGCGCACGCAACAGGTATTTTGCATGCGAGCGACGCGTAGGCTCGTGTGGAGAAGCTATGGGAGCAATGGCGTCTCTCGCATGCTCTCTTCTCTACGTACGAGATGGAGCCGGCGCGCATCGACAGCGTTTCCGTCGAGGCGACAACGGTCCTTCGCGTCTCGACTACAATTCGATTGGGTCTGACGTGGCGCTCCGTGACGGCCCTTTTCCCCCAGGCTGCGGACCAGCACCACCTCGCAAGGCGGCTTGTCGGTCAGGTGCTGCTCCTACCTCTCGTGCACCACTTTCACTTTAACGAATCAAGACGCGTGGTCCAGCTCGACACAATGGCAGCGACACCAATTGCCCTCAGCAACCTCTTGGGCAACCTCGACGACACTGTGACGGTGCTGCAAGACAGTCGGCTCTTGGAGAACGCCGAGATGAACGTCCATGCAGAGACCGAGTACTGCAACTAAAAGTCATGTATGTTCGACGGTAGAATACATTACAATCACTTGCTCAAGTACGTCTGGAGCTGCGGCAGCGCACGCGTGCGGTCGACGATGGCCTGGAGCTTGGGGTACTCGGCGAGGCGAATTGTGACGCTGTCGTTGGAAAGCGTGTTCAAAAAAAAGTCCAAGAGGTACACGTCCGCAAACGTGATCTGCGCACCCGTAAAGTACGGACCCGCCACGCGCGCTTCGAGCTGCTGCAGCATGCGCGGGAAGATCTCGCCGTTGATGGCCTCAAACTTGGTTGCGCGCAGCGTCTCGTCCTTGGTCTTGAAGACGGCGTCAACAACGACGTTGACGAGCTCGAGAATCGCGTCAACGACCGCGTCGGCCTCGAGCGCCAAGAGCGCGTCGACCGGGTAGAGGCCCGCGAGCTTGGCGGCGT
>NW_012156418.1:119219-120111 GCF_000151545.1 Saprolegnia parasitica CBS 223.65
GAAGCGTTGGCACTTGACCGAACGGCAAGTCGAGCGAGCTCTTCTTCTCAAAGTACTCTGGGAACGAGAGGCGGATGTCGTCAAAGGCCACGTGGCCGTACGCCAGCACGAGGCGAATGAGTTCGGCGCGGCCAGGGATGGAAAAGTACGTCAATTGAAGCTGCGGCGCGACCATGGTAAATGATAAAATGAGCAATGGGAACGAGCACACCCACAGAACTCGGTGGACCATGCTGGCGCGCGTCGGACTTCGGCGCTGTGTGGCCGGTCGCGTAGTTGCACCAATAGAAACCGCCGTCCGACGTCCCCAATCATCTGCGCGAGATTTGTCACAGATACCGTGTGCGCTGCCACGTCACAAGACTCACGTCAGACAGTGCCAGGTTTAAATATGCAGTGAATTTGACAAGATTTGTATGCCAAACAAGAATCTGACACGAGCTGCTGGCTTGAGACCTATCGACTTCGGAAGATTAATCTTCAGACTCGCTCGTTCGTACACGGGGGTTATCCTGGCTCAAATACTGTAGCCTTTTAGACATCCGGATATCGAGTTCAGTGACGTGGCAGCGCACACGGTATCTGTGACAAATCTCGCGCAGATGATTGGGGGACGTCGGACGGCGGTTTCTATTGGTGCAACTACGCGACCGGCCACACAGCGCCGAAGTCCGACGCGCGCCAGCATGGTCCACCGGAGTTCTGTGGGTTGGTGCTCGTTCCCATTGCTCATTTTATCATTTACCATGGTCGCGCCGCAGCTTCAATTGACGTACTTTTCCATCCCTGGCCGCGCCGAACTCATTCGCCTCGTGCTGGCGTACGGCCACGTGGCCTTTGACGACATCCGCCTCTCGTTCCCAGAGTACTTTGAGAAGAAGAGCTCGCTCGA
>NW_012156418.1:120272-151587 GCF_000151545.1 Saprolegnia parasitica CBS 223.65
CTCGTCAACGTCGTTGTTGACGCCGTCTTCAAGACCAAGGACGAGACGCTGCGCGCAACCAAGTTTGAGGCCATCAACGGCGAGATCTTCCCGCGCATGCTGCAGCAGCTCGAAGCGCGCGTGGCGGGTCCGTACTTTACGGGTGCGCAGATCACGTTTGCGGACGTGTACCTCTTGGACTTTTTTTGAACACGCTTTCCAACGACAGCGTCACAATTCGCCTCGCCGAGTACCCCAAGCTCCAGGCCATCGTCGACCGCACGCGTGCGCTGCCGCAGCTCCAGACGTACTTGAGCAAGTAAAGTTGCCGCTCGTTAATTCTTGAAAGTTCCATGTAAAGCTACGTTTGTGTGTCGTACGCGCAACGCATTTAGCCTTCGCAGACATATCGTCTATAACTTGGTGGACAGGCCCGCGTCGCACCTCCATTGGTGGACCATTGAATATGAGAGTATTGACTGAACAAGGCTGGACAAAAAGGTGGGTCTATCGCACGGGGGCAACGCTTATAGATATCAAGGGAATGATTTAATTGAACACAGTTACGAAGCACCGATAGAGGTACAGTAATGCAGAAAGGGATATTACAATGTGGCTGGTGTTGACGTCGCCGTCGCAGGTAGGACAGGCTACGGAGCCCATGTTGGGTAGACCGGTGCGGGGGCACGCGTGGGGTAAGGAAGCGGAGTCTGTGTTGGGTACGATGGCACCGGTGTGACCGTCGTTGTGGTAGGCGTGAGGGTGGTGGGTTGAGGCGTCAACGTTGTAGGCACGGGTGTCATTGTCGTTGGCCAAGTGGTTGGAGGTTGTGTCACGGTCGTTGGCACGGACGTTACCGTCGTTGGGGCAGGCGTCACCGTAGTGGGTTGAGGAGTCACCATGGTCGGCTGCGGTTTTACCTTCTTTGGGACCGCTTACCCTGTTGGCCAGGGTGTCACGCCCCGGCAGCAGCTGCGTCCTTTGGGCTGTGTCACTGTGTTGGCAGGTGCCCCCTCTTGGGGCGGCGTCACCGTATGGGTTGAGGAGTCGCCGTGGTTGGCTGCGGCGTCACCGTCTTGGGACAGGCGTCACCGTTGTTGGGACAGGCGTCACCGTTGTTGGCAAGGGTGTCACAGTCGTTGGGGCAGGCGCCACCGTAGTGGGTTGAGGAGTCACCATGGTCGGCTGCGGCGTCACCGTCGTTGGCTCGGACGTTACCGTAGTGGGTTGAGGAGTCAAAGTAGTAGCCACGGGCGTCCCCGTCGTCGGCTGCGGCGTCGCAGTTGTAGGAGCTGGTGCCATAGTCGTCGGTTGCGGTGTCAAGGACGGTTGGGTTGTTCCAGTGGTTGGCGATGGTGCAATCGTGGTGGGCACCGACGTCACTGTGGTTGGGGCAGGAGCGACCGTAGTTGGCGTAGGCGTCGACATCACCGGGGTCGGTGTAGTCGGAGACGGGGGCACTGGGGCCGACGTGGGACCACTCGTTGGCGCAGGCGCACTCGTCATTGGCACTGGAGCGGTCGTCACCAGAGCTGTCGTCGGAGGCACCGGCGCTGGACTCGACGTCGACGGAATCGGAGAACTGGTTGACGCACTCGGCGACGGCACAGGAGCCACCGAGGTGGTTGGACTTGGCGTCACTGGGCTCACAGACGGCGTCAGACTCGCTGTTGACGAGATTGGAGATGTCGTCGATGGCTGTGCACTTGGTGCGGGCGTCAGCGTGATAGGTGGCAACGTGATGATCCCCGATTCGAACTCGAGCGTCTCGCAGTCCGGCGACTGTACACAACCGTAGACAGCTTGCGGTGTGCCGGCAAGGGTCTCGTTGAGGACGCGACAGATCGAGCCAAACGGAAGACCGGGTTGGGGCGAGGGGCAAACACCCGGAGCGTCGCCCGAGCACCAGCGCGGCTTGTTGGGCGGCGAGATTTGCGCGCAGAACGTGCTGCTGCCCACGACACTGGTCGGGAGCCAGCCTTGCGCCAGCATCTTGTCGTCTGCGCACTCTTCGTACGAAGGAATGCTCACGGAAAAGGTGCAGCTGGTGGGAACGGTCGTTGGCTCGGGTTCGGGCGCGGGTGTGATGGGTGGCAATGTCAGGTCGCCGCTTTCGGGAGTTGCAGATGACGTCACCGTCGGTACGGAGGATTGTCCCAATGGCGGGCAAGACACTCGTGGCACGCAAGCGTACGTGAGATCAGGCGCCTGGATGCACATGGAGCCGTACGGTAGACCGTCTTGGGGGCCAGGGCAGTTGTCGACATTTTTGTCACACGGGTTGGTCCCTTGCCCACAAAACGTGTCGCCAGCAATGTATACAAGGAACCAGTTGAAGCCCTCACAAGATGCAGGCGGCGCAGGGAATCCGGGACAGATTACACCTGGCGCCGTTGACGGGCTGGGTGACGGGGTCGCAGTAGGCGGCATGGGGCTGCGTGTTGATGGGCTTGGTTGCGGGGTCGCGGGGCTCGCCGATGGCTGAGGGGTCAAGAGTTTGGTCGTTGGCTGTGGGGTCACGGGACGAACTGTGGTTGGAAATGGTGTCGTGGTTGCTGGAACAGCCGTCGGTGGACTGGAAGTCGGCGTCGGAGTCGCAGATATGGGCTTGGGAGATACTGCTGGGGTGATCGTCGCGCTGGGAGGCAACGGATTCGGAGTCGCCGACGTGGCTGGTGTAATAGGAGCAGTTGTCGGTGTTGGTGTGCTTGGCTTAAGAGACGTCGGGGTGCTCGTTGTCGGCGTCGGCGTTGACGTCACAGATGTTGGGGCCGGACTCGTCGGTGCTGATGTCTGAGTGCACTGAGTCGTCGGTGGTGGCGTTTGAGTGCATGGGGAGACGGAAGCTGTCGCAGTTGCCGTTGATGGCGGTGGTCCAGTGCCTTGACCAGCGGCCCGGATGGCAAGAAACCCGATCAAAACAGTGACGTCTTCACGGAGACCATGTCGACAGTTGGCGTTCAAAGTGGAAATGGACTTGGCATGCTTGAATGCAAGGTTCATCTCCGAGACCAAGCCATCGCATTTGCATCTCTGGAACGACGCCGCTGCATCTCGGCGGAAAAGGCCCGCAAGCGCCAAGCGACGATCAACGTTTCAAACGACAAATCGCAATCATCTCTTCGGTCACGCTGCTGGGCAGCGGCTGCGGACGTCCATGCGACTCGACACTCGGCCGACACTTCGAGCGTGCGGCTCAACATACTCATCGAAAGCGCCACGTCGGTCGACGTATTTTCTTGATCTTTTTGAAAATACAAGCGATTGATGCGTGCAAAACTTGATACATTCAAGCCAATTGAAGTAGGCTCCACAAGGTTCGCGGCCAAAGCCAATTGTGGCGCTGCTCGATGGATTCAAGTGGAGAAAGAGACCGTTGCAAGGAGCCTTTCTTGCTGCAGCCCGTGGCGGGGGCGTCGGTCAGCCAAGTCTTCCTTACGAAAGGCAGTGTAGCCGTCAGCGGCGGCAGCACAGCACATTTTTCAACAGCGCCGCTTGGATAGCTAAGGTATAGGGCAGCAATTCATTGTCGCATCGAGTGTACTTCCGCCATGCAGACAAGACTTATGCTGGTCTCAGCGTCCATTTGACGCATCAGCACGGGCTCGGGCACAAACCACACAACCGGACCGCCTGGCTGAGTATCCGGATACTGCCGCCAGACCCAACATGATCGCGAGGAAGATCACGGGGCCCGAGATGGGCGATGCTCGCGTGCGCAACTTCAGCATCGCGAGTGCTGGCAGCGTCAACAGCATCAACACGACTGTGAGCTTCAAGAACCTGCACGCGGGCCCTGACGCCGTCCTGGCCACTGGCGTGCCCTGGGTGCCGGACCGCGCGGCCGACGACTGCATGGTGTGCCACGCCGGTTTCTCGACCTTTCGTCGCAAGCACCACTGCCGAGTAGAGGCCTCGCCCATTGCCACGCGTTGCCTCACATATGCGCGTAGAACTGCGGCGCCCTCGTCTGCAGCAACTGCTCCCGCGGCCGCGCCCGCCTGCCAGGCCTCGGTGACACGAAATGCCGCGTCTGCGACGTCTGCCAGGTGCGGCCGATCGATAGATCTCGTCCGCAGCTCAGGCTTACGTAGCGCCCCGAGCTGCCCCAGAGCCTATGGCAAGAGGTACGATATGGTCATGGGCGAGCGATGAGATCAATGCATCCTACGTGTAGTGGAAGTGGAGCATCGAGATCCTCTGCTCGGGCTCGCGCATGTCGGGCTGGTGGAGCCAGGTCCTTCGGCGCACGCCTGGTATCTACGCCGCCTTTGAGGACGTCGAGGCGCGCGCCGAGTACTTTATGGAGCTCCAGGCACAGCCCGGCGCGACGCTGCTCCTCTTTGATCATGCGGCCAAGATGGCGCAGGATTTGCATCAAATCGAGATCGACGTCGACCGGACGTTTGGACCGCAGACCGCCGAGACATACGGACCGCTCGTCGGCTACGCACTCCGGAAAGGCAAGACGTGGAAGGACATTGTGACGTGGAAGCATGCGCTGCGGCGCGTCCTCACGGCGTACGTTGTCTTCCAGCCCACGATCGGCTACTGCCAAGTACTTGACTATTTATTTCCATACAAAGCAACCGCTGCTTCGTACATAGGGCATGGACTACATTGCGGCCATTTTGCTCTACGGGTCGAATTGGGAGTGCCACCACGCGTTCCGACTTCTGGTCGCTCTCATGGACAAGTACGACCTCGGCGGCGTCTGTGCCCCGGGGCTACCGCTCCTCAACCTCAAGTTTTACCAAGTACGCATCGCCTTGCGAGCATTGAGAGCCTTCAACATCGTTCTACTAGCTCGACGAACTCGTACATTTCCACCTCCCCGACGTCCACCAACACCTTTCACTGCACGGTATCCACCCCAACACATATGCCTCCGGGTACGTCCTCGACTCGACGGCTACGCGTACCCTACGGGCTGCTCATACCTCGTCTCTAGATGGGTGCTCTCGCTCTTCGCCAACTTCAAGACGCTCCACCCGGGCCTCGTGCTGTCGTTTTTTGACGGCTTTTTCGCCAAGGGCTGGAAAAGCTGGTACCGCGTCGCGCTTGCGATCCTCGCGACCGCACGGGTACGACGCTTGAAGTGTCGAAAGGCGCGTCGTACGAGGCTCGTGCGTAGCAACGACTGCTGCAAGCGCACACGCCGACCGCCCTCATGGAGCTGCTGAATCATGACCTCGCGTCCTTGTTCCCCGAGGTATATCATCACTCGACGGCTCGATCCCATGCGGCCGCGTAGAGCGATGACAAGTGCCGCGAGTTTTTCGCGCTCACGAGTCATTTCAAGGTAGTCTTTTCTTCTCGTGCATGGTGCGACGCCTCCCTAGGTGACGAACGCGGCGCTGCTCTTTTTCGAAGACAACTTTGCGCGCAACAGCACGTGCGAGAGCACGGTCGTCATCGAGACGAGCGCCATCTACTGCAGCAACCGAAGTGACGTGACTAGGGCGCCGTAGACGTCGATGACATGAAGCGGAATTTTTCTCGAGTTGTTTTTATCCCGACCAAGTATTATTCAGAGGCTAGTCGGTCTTGGTCTTCTTCGTCGGCGTCGCAAACGGCGTAAAGCCAAACGCAAGCAAGACCGCGACGCTGCCAAACATGGTGGCGAGCGCACCGACGCCGATCGCGTCCGTGAGCGGCGGCAGCACGAGGCCACGCGTGCTTACGAGGAAGAGGACCGCGGCGACGAGGCTCGAGAAGGCAAGGAAGACGATGCTGCCCATGTTGGGCGCTTCCAACGCGTCCGCGTGGATGGCGTCGATGGCCGCATGCAACGTCGCGACGCGCTCGGCCGAGACGCCCTTGGCCTGAATGTCGTGGACGTACTCGGAGAACATGCCGCGGACTTTGGGCATCGAGGTCGCGTGTTCCATGAGGAAGCACGCCGTGCCCTTCCGGATCTTGACGACGCCCGTGAAGACCTTGGGGTTGTTGTAGAGCTGCGCGAGCGTCGCGACGGCCATCACCTGGGGCATCGCGCAGAAGAAGAAGACGTCCGGGTTGCGAATGGCGGCGAGGTACGTCATGCAGTCGGGGATGTGGCGCAGCGCGTCAAAGACCATCTCGTTAAGGCAGTTGAGGCTCGCCTCGCGCTTGGAGTCGTCGCGCATGTCGCCGAGGTTGCCCATGTGCTTCTTCCAGATCTCCTGTGGCCAGAACGTGCGACCTTCGACAAAGTCTTCGAGGTAGTCGCGGATGATGTTGACCTTCTGGAGGAACTGGCCCATTGAGATCGAGAGCTCCGTCTTCTCGCCCACGGACGGGTGCTCAAGACCGCTCGCCGAAAAGAGGCGCGAGAGACCTTCGCCCACAAGACCCGCCACGTAGTAGCAGTACTTGTCGTAATCGGCCGTCTTGACCGTGCCCTGGCCCATATCGACCTCGACAAACTCAGCCATACCAGCGCCCATCTTGCGCGTAATGTCAATGATGACGTCTTGGTGCGACTTGGGAAGCGACGCGAGCGCGCGGTTCATGTGGCCCGCCTGCTCCAAGACCGTGGCTTCGTCGCCCTCGCCAATACCGTGAATCGAGAGGTCGAGCTCCGAGAGGCGCAAGTAAAACTTTTGGAGCATCTCAATCTTGGTCTTGTTGTCGATGCGCTTCATGTCGTCTTCGACGGTGTCGAGCGCGCGCAGCGCCAGGTAAAACACGCAGATCGAGAGACGGAGCTCGTCCGGGAGTGCGATGATGACCATGGCAAAGCTGCGGCTGACCTTCTTGACCATCTTGAAGCACCATGTAGTGTCCGCATCGAGGTTCGTCGGGAGCTGCTTGCCGCCGCCGACCTTGGTATGCACGAGCATCTTGACGGCCGAGAGCACCTCCCATGGGTGCGAGAGCTGGGCGATCTTGCTCTCCTTGTGGATCACAATCGAGCCATACGCGCCCTGCTTCTTCGAGTCGTCCGTCGACGCCGATGGCATGAGGAGCTTGAGCAGCAGCGCGACGCAGCCGACGGTGCTGAGCACGCAGGCGAGGTGGTCGTGGAAGAGCACCGAGAGGAATGCGAAGGACTGCTCGAGGAGGTCGCGGAAGCTCTCGACCGAGAGGACTGCGCCGACGACGAGCACGAGCAGCATGGCGATGATGAGCAAATCGGCGACTGACGTCAAGCCACCACTCGATACAAGCCGCAAGATAATAAAATATCGACCGCGTCGCGCCTCTTGTGGCAAATCTAGATGCGGACCAATCGCGTCGCGTTCAACAGTACCAACGCACCAATCAACACCGTCCATCGCAGACTATTGGCCAATCGTACGCGATACCTTTCAAATTGAATACACCGCGCCAAACGCGACACGCGGTTGGCTGGTGGCAGCAGGCACGAGATGACGCGATGCTGATGGCAGGCAATAATCCGCACGTCATATAACCTCCCACACTTGATGCTGTAATGCTGCGAAGCCGTTGTCCGGATACGTATCCGGACATTGCATTGCCGCGATGGAGCTCGTGCAGGAAGCCGGTCATGCCAAGGAGAACTCGCCGACGGTTCGCCGAAAGCTCGTCTTTGAAGGTTCATCGCCGCGCATGAGCCAGATGCTCTAGATACGATGTTGTAGGTCTCTCGCTGAAGCAGTCGATGGACGCCCAAAGCTCCTTGCCGGGCCCGCAGAAGGTGAAGAAAGAGGCCAAGGCCAAGCGGTATACTCGAGCCAGCAACCGCTGGGCGCCAAAGCCATGCGTGTAGGCGTGCACTGGGCGACATATCCAACAGCTTTGCGACGGACCTAAGCAGCACGCTCTTTGCAGCTGCGGGCAAGGGCCAGCGCTTCTTGACACCGGTCGACACCTCTACGACGCGCAAGGCGAGTGCAGCACCAGCTGTCGATGGCGCCTCGCCCGTGCGCGCATCCGCCGACAACGTACCGTGCATCTCTTGCGTACGTGAACAACTCAGAGTGCGTAGGACATTGAGCTCGCGCACGGTGGCGTCTCGACAAACGATGACGTGTACTACATGCAGAGTCTCCACGACCAGCTCGACGCGCAAGTACAAGCGTGGAAAGACGAAGCCGCAAAAGAAGCAGAGCGAGACAAGGCGACTGCGTTGCTGCCTCTGGAAGCGTCCATTGACACAACTCTCGACACAACCTTCGGTATCGTGACCATGGCTTCTTGAGCTTGCATCGCTTCATGCCGCGGTGTGTAGAGCCCGAGAGCATGTGGCGGTCGACGCCGCCGACGCCGGAGGAAATTTACCTCGACGACACCAGCAACGGTCTGTTTGACACGGAAGGCATCTTGGACTTCACGTTGCTCGACGCATGAAGGTGGACCATACTATATTTGAATGCATACGCTGCGTGTTTTAGCGAGCGAGATGGAGCGGGCTTGGTCGAGAAGCGCGTGAAGCGACGAACTCGACGCATTGAGCCAGTTGGCTTCGTTGACAAACAGCATCGTCAAGACTTCGAACGCCTCGTCGCGGTTGTTGGTGTCTGTCAACGGCGCAATCGGTGTCTTTGACCGGCGACAGTCGAGAATGTCATGGGCGCGCGCCAGGACGCGCTCGTCGACTCCTGTTGCACCATGGAATCTTCAATGCTCGCTACATTCATGGGGATACCTGCGATGGTCGCGCAGCGAAACGCGTTGCTCGAGGTTGCAATGCCCGGAATGACCTCGAAAAGAGCCGCGGTTGGCACATTGCCCTTTGTCGCCACGTTGATCGGCACGGAGGACATGACAAAGCAAGCGATCGTGGACGTTTCCTCAATGATTCGGGCCTGGTCTTTGCACTCGATTTGGTGCACTTCGCGAAATTCCAAGTGGTCGCGCAAGTAGGCTTCTTGAAAGATTTCCTACATGCGGCGTGTGCTTCAGCTGATACCAAGTACTAGTAGTGAAAAGCAAACCAAAAAGTGGGTCGTCATGAGGATCTTGGGGCCGCCGTGGCGCAGGACGGTTTCTTTGAGGTCCTTGAGCACTGCCGCCTACACCATGTTCGTTGCGCAATGCATGTTGGCAAATTGGTGTACCAGAAGGCAAACGCCGTCAATCGCGGACGTGCCTGATTCAGCCTGTAAGACAACTGTTTGTACTTTGATCAATAAGGTTTACCTTTGCCGAATTCGTCAATGAGCAGGAGGCTGCGCTCATCGCAATGGCGGAGCATTGTTGCAATCTTTGGAAACGAGAACTCACAACCATGCTTGGGATAGAGCGCGTACTTGGTTGCAGTCGATCGTAAACGAGCTGTGCGACAGTAACACGGTCTCGAAGCTTTCATCAAAGCCACATTCGTTACACCAATGGCGCAAGATGAGGCATGGCGTACCTCTGAATGCGTGTGAAGAGCTTGGTCACGATGCCAATGCGGGCTGGACTATGATGCAGTTGCCGTTTCTCCAAGAGATTGTCTACCTTCGGACACTGGGATGAAGGAGCCAAGTTGGGCCATGTACTGCAGCACGCCGACCATTTTCAAGTAGACGGATTTGCCTGCCATACAGCCTTGAACGCACAACTCTTGAGGTATCGAAGAGCATACCAGACCCGTTTTCACCCGTAAGAACGTGGATCAAGCCCGTTGTGGTATCGAGCGAGACGTCGTTGGGGATGTACGACTCGACCGTGAGCTCTTGCAGAGGATGCCGCGCGGTCTTGGCGACGAACGTGATGTCTTCGCACATGACAGGACTAGCCTCATAGATCAATCTTATTCCAATGCAAAAAGAATTCTCACCGAGTAAAATTGAACTCGCGCGCAGCTCGAGCTAGAGAGAGGAAGCAGTCGACCTCCGAGACCATGTCGATCATGTCTATCGTTCAATCTAAATCACGCGTGCTTCAACAACACCATGAATCGTGCCGTAAAACGTGGCTTCGTGCTCCATGAGCTCGTCATAGAGCTCCAGAAGCAAGCCTAGTGTCGTGAATACGAGGTGTGAAGTCGCAAAGTGGAACAGTAGATTTCTACGTGGAGTACCTTGCTGGAGATCCAAGATTAGGCAATGGATATCCCCATAGCTTTCGTCGAGCTTGCAACAGCGCACGTCCTATAAAACACGTTGTGCTCTATCGACAATTGTCCAATATTATACCTTGTAAAAGCGCTGGAGCCCGTCTTCAAACTGAAACTCAAAGCTTTGTGGGACTTGACACGACTGCGGGCAGCAAATGGCGTAGCCGACGCGAGGGATGTACTGTACGGCGATGCCACGCATTTCGGGGTACGCATTGGCCATCACGTTGGACATGTCCAGAAGCACCTACAAGAAGGTGTGTTATACTCAAGGAACATAAAGGACTAGTCGGACGCTGTCAATCTCGCCAAACTTCTCCCGAGCTTGGTCAAGCTCTTCGGAGATTCCCTCGCGGATTACACAGTGGGTTTCGTCCTTGCTTGCTTCAAAGTCGATGACGTTGCCAAGCATGTTTGACACTTGCTCCAACGACTCCAAGCTGGCGATGCGCTTGAGGAGGCGAATAGAGTTGAGAATGTCGCGGGGCAGCTTCGTCACTTCTTTCCTATGGGTGAATGCTCAGTTACCTGCTTATTGTATCAAATCACGTACCGCATGCCAAGGAAGTTATTGAGGGACTGGTAGAACACTGTCCAGTCTTGCACTGACGAGCGCATTTGCTTCATGTGAAGAAGGCTGCGCGCAACATCCTTGAAAGCCTTGAGCTTGACGAGCTACGGATACCGTTTCGACACTGTAAGCAAGAGAACGGGTCCTATCGTTGTGACGTACGAGAGAGTTGACGAGGTCGTTGCGACTTGATGCCAAGAAGAACTGGACGGCATCTTGACGGGCTTCGATTGCGTTGATGTCGGTTAGCGGTTTGAGCATCCATTGGCGTAGCAAGGCTTTGCCGCACTTGGTCATCGTGTGATCAAGAAGCGAGAAAATGCTAGTGAGCTTGCGTCACTTCAAGCTTCGGAATTCTTGGCGATACCTAAAGCCTTCCTTGGACTTTTCCCACGCCTAGAGCACAATTCGCGTAAAATCTTGGAGCGGATGCACCAGCTCACATACTCGGAGCTGCGAAGGGTGGTATTCCTATGCAGGTCCGTATTAGCATGGTCTATACTGAGTCCCTACAATGTGGTACCTCGTTGAAGATTTGGAGCGACTTCAAAGCGATAGCATCGATCAACATCACGCCATCGAGTGACGCTTTCTCAACTGCAAGAATCGAAATGGTCGTTGTCGTCTCGAGCTGGTTGACAATCTACATCAAAACCATTAAAACGCGCACGTGGGCTCCAAGGACAAACGTTTTCGGCCGAAAGGAAGATCAAAAGCGCTACATATTGGTCAAGTAGACTCGCTAGTCGAAGCAATGCAGTGAAAGGAGTACATTACCTCCGACAGCCCGAATCATCTCGAGCGAGTCAAAGTCGAAATAGCTGCCGAGGTACTTGAAGACTTCCCGTCTGTCCATCATGCTCGTAAGCGCTTCCCGAATCTCAAAGAAAGAGGTCGTGCTCGGTTGTCTCGCTCAAATCGCGCCAGTAGTGCTCCCAGTCCGTGCCGATGCGCAAGCTGGCAATGGACTTGCATGCCTTGGCGTATCCAAAGTCTATGCATGCACAGTGGAACACGTAGGGGCTACAGAGATGAGTGTACCTGAGGGCTGTGACAAAGCGCAACGTTGAGAAAGGAAAAGTTGCACGCGTGAGCCCTCAAGTTGCATAGCGGTGTCGTACTTTGCGGTGGCACACCTCGGTGTGCTCGTCCGACATGAGGATGTCCATGTCGAATTTGGCAAAGTTGCGGTGGGAGACGACGATCGCTCGTGGCTCCATCTGCGTCTTGAGCATTTGGAGCGTCTACTTTCCCGTGAACACTCATGTTATACCAGGCATGCGCCGTACGAGGGCAAGGTCCGAGGTCGTGATTGGGATCTGCGCGGTCTTGAGCTTCGTGGACATGGCATCGTAGACAGCGACGCCAAGCTTCCCCTTCTCGATGAAGAGGGCCATAAACACTTCATGGGGCTCTTCGTCCAGATCATTGTCGCCTTGGGTCTCGTGTTCGGGTTCATTGTCAGGGTCGACGTCTTCGTCCGAGGAACCGCTCGCATCGTCGTCGGCCAGACGGCTTGGTCCATGCTTGCGCTTCGTTCCCTTCGCCGTCTCCGTCTTGCGCGATCGCGTCGTCTTCCCTGGTGGTTGTGCATGAGCTTCCTCTCTTCCTCAGCATGATCATCTTCATGGTTCCCACGGGAGGAGCTCATCGGCAGGTGTTCTTCGTCGAGCGCGGATACCAGTATGCGAGCTTGGCCCTCGCGATCTTGGTGGAATGTACATGAACGTACGAAAAGCGTACAAGTACATTAAATGTACGTATTCTACCTGTAAAACCGTATATGCAAGAATATGCACAATGAAAGAATGACGTGGCATGCTCCTGCGCCAAGCTTCGGGCCTAGCATCTACCGGTATATCCAGCCAAAAAAAACACATTCACACCTTGAAGGTAGCTTTTCCAACGGTCGATTACTACGTGATGTATGTAGGTACCGACACGGGAATTCTCACGGAGTTGCTGTAGGCACCATCTCCGCACCCGACGCCGGCGCGAATTCCTCCAATCTCGGGTTCGATTCGGACCTCAAGGCTCAAATGCATTCTTCGATTTGGCAAGACAGTCATGGGTCTCAGATTGTTGCGTAGCTTTCTCTTTATCGGTTTTGCCATGTCATCGACGGCCATGCCCCAGTGCTACATCAGTCAAATCACGCTCGCGCTTCATCCGATTTTCAGAGGAAGCGCCTTCGCGGAGTGCGCGGCCAGCCTCCATGTCGACGTCGCAGCGATTGCGAGCCCGACGACCAGCTTCACGGAAGGTCAATTTTTGCGATTCCACGCGAGCACCAACTGCGCCGTGGCTTACAACCAAATGACGGCGATGTACGCGCTCATGTCGCCCGAGTGCTCGATCAAAACGTCGCCCCGCCTCATTACGACCGAGACACGAGCAAAGTTGACGTGGGACAGCCTCACATTCGACAGCTACATCTCGATGTTTGGCAATGTCGGTGCTCCAGAACCCACGGGCGTCGTCTCAGAAGTCAGACCGTCAACCCCGACTACCATGGCTGTCAACGGTTCACGAGCCGGCAACAATTCATCCAACAGTACCAACAGCTCGGACGCTCAGTACATCACGCCCACGCCGTCTCAAGGCAGCCGCATAAGCGCTGTGACTGCGATTTTCTCCCTCGTAGTCTTTTTAGTGGCCGTAGCGTAGACCAACGCTCATCAACCCATTGTACCTAGCGATTTCACCAAGGCGTAAAGATACTTGCTGTACCTACTTTGTCTGCGCAGTCAAATAAGTCACGGATTTTCAAACTGGGCCCTGAAAGGAATCAAAATGGAAAGTGTGTACAGCTGCTGCACACATAAAAGAGCTCAGGCAACGCGTCCAAGGCTACACGATGTTGCGAATGTACATTTCCATTAGGCGTCGTTGAGCGCTGCGACGCCCGGAAGGACCTTGCCCTCGAGGAGCTCGAGGCTGGCGCCGCCACCCGTCGAGATGTGGCTCATCTCGGCGGCGAGGCCGCACTGTTCGACAGCAGCCACCGAGTCCCCGCCACCGATGATTGTCGTCGCGCCCTTCTTGGTGCACGCTGCGAGGACCTTGGCGACGCTGTTGGTGCCCGAGGCAAACTTTTCAAACTCAAAGACACCCATGGGACCGTTCCAGACAATGGTTGCGCAGTTGGCGAGCTCCTTGGCAAAGAGTTCTTGGCTCTTCGGGCCAATGTCTGCATACAAGCACGATATGCAATGCGAGACAAGAAGAAGTTGCACATACCGAGACCAAGCCATTCGCTCGGGATCGCGTCCACGTTGACAACCTTGCTCGCCGCGTCGGCTTCAAACTTGTCGCCAACGATAACGTCCGTTGGCAAAATGAACTGGACGCCCTTGGCCTTGGCCTATAGGTCCTCTTGAGCTCACAATCCTTTGCACAAATCTGCACCTTGTCCATGAGCTCCTTGGCGAGCGCGACTTTATCTTCTTCGACGATGGATTGACCGACCGAGAGACCCTAGGCATGCCTCGCGGCTTTGTTTCACGTCGTATGAAGCTACATGCCGCACCTGGGCCTTGTAAAAGGTAAAGATCATGCCGCCGCCGAGGAAAATCTTGTCGCACTTTTCAATCAGCGCCTCGAGGACCGGGATCTTGGTCGAGACTTTGGCGCCACCGATGATGGCCGCAAGGGGCCGCTTCGGCGCGTCCACGGCCTCCGAAAGGTACTTGAGCTCCTTCTCGAGAAGCTTCCCGGCGACCGACGTCGAAATGAAGTGGGTGACGCCTTCCGTCGACGCGTGCGCGCGGTGGGCGGTGCCAAAAGCGTCGTTCACAAAGACATCAATGTCCTTGGCAAGCGCTTGCGCAAAGGCTGGGTCGTTCTTTTCTTCTTGGGCGTGGAAGCGAAGATTCTCGAGCAAGAGGACGTCGCCGCTCTTCAAGCCTGCCTTGGACGCGTCCACCTCGGCGCCAATACAGTCGGGCGACGTCAAGACGGGCTGGCCGAGGAGCTCCGAGAGGCGGCGCGCAACGGGCGCGAGGCGCATGGTTTCGTTGACTTTGCCCTTCGGGCGGCCCATGTGGCTGCACAAAACGACCTTGGCGTCGTTTGCGAGCAGGTATCGCAGCGTCGGCAACGCTTCGCGGATCCGCGTGTCGTCCGTGATCTTGCTCACGTCGGTCTTGCTCAAAGGCACGTTGAGGTCGGCGCGGACGAGCACGCGCTTGCCGCTAAGGCCGCCACGGGCCGCGAGCTGCTCGACGCCGAGCTTCTTCTTGGTCACGGTCGCGAAGCAGCGCTTGAACATTTTGGGGTTCAGAAATGACAGGCCCATCTTCAATATCTTCCATCCGGATACGCGTATCCGGGGGCTCCGCAGCATACAACAACCAAGTATAGGTGCGAACGCGCAGACAGCCGCTACGTACTGGATTTCTTTCAACCGGTCGGCTAACCGAGACCCGAGCCGGTTGTGCATGGGAGGATCATATCGTCGTTTGGTCGGGTTGAGCGTGACGGGACGCGCTCGTGCATGTCGAGACAAGAACTGCATGCCTCGGAGCAGAGTAGGATCTTTGCGACGAGATACATCTACTACTACACCACGAAGATATGCGGCAGAACGGCGGTAGTAGTCTGTGGAACGAGGGAAGAAGCTCATCACCCATTATATGTCGGGGTACGCAGTCCCGCCGTTGTACGACCGGGCATACAGACACGTTTGACCCCAAGGGTACATAAATTCAATTGAATTTATGTACCTTCTTTGACCCACACACACACTAGAAGTATGCACCAGCCCGGAGATATGAACTCTAATAGCAGTGGAATAAATGAGTTACGATGGGAAACGAGAAAGCACTTGCATTCGAGGCTGTGATCACGGGCGACAGTCGTACAGAAAGATCGATGTGCGTTCGCTGCCGCAGCGTAACTCGCGCACTGAGACGCCACTCTGTGCAGTGACGACCACCTACTTCGTATGCATGGCGCAAGACGATGCGTTCGATGGAAGCTCGACCGGTGCAGGAAGTAGCTCGCTGCTACATATTGGCTGCAGGACACCCACATCGAGCGCCCGCGAGAGGCCTTGTGCGATGGCCGAGGTTGCATTCTCACTTCTCGTTCGAAATTCGTAGCAATTCAACCAACTTCGGAGACCACTATTTGCTGCATGAGGGCAGTCGCTGCAGGCTCCAGTACACGTCGCAGGAACCCTACTCGTTCCAACGAGCGCACGTTGGGCCAGAAGCGAGCAACCTTTCCTCGACATGCAACCAACGGGGCTGGGCACTTGAAGCAGCCGCCGCAGTCAGAGTTGTACATTTCGAAGCGCCTCGTCCCACTATCCTTGCGTGGTGTGGTCCCCACGGTCTCCTTGTGGACGACCGCAGATCGCGCCCCGTTACCGTCCGTGGTGGACAGCGATCTCATTGCTTGGTGTTAATGTCGCTCGTCCGTCGATCTCCGAAGTCATGGACACGTCAAGCGTGGGTTCCGACACAGGCTTCTTGTGCACGGATCGGCGCAACCTTTGGCCGCAGATGCAAGAAGATCGCAATTCGCGATCGGAATCGGATGCTTCGAACTTCGGAAATCAAATCTTTGTCGGGTGCTTGACATGCAGTAGGATGCCACTTTTGAATTCGCCACCATGTCCACGCTCAGGAGTAGTGCCAGCGGTGCGACAGACGCCAGTGGCGCGTCGCGCAAGCACCAGCCTCAAGTGGCCGCGGCCCCCGTCTTTACGTGCGGCTGGCTGCGGCTCAAGGGTGGCTTCTTCCGGAGCTGGAAGGCCTACTACTTTGTCTTGACGAAAGGCGAGCTCTTGGCGTTTGCGACGGCGCGCTTCGAAGGACAGCCGCACAAGCACCGGATTCGGGTCGCTGTCGCGGAGAAGAGCACCAAGCACGAGATGGGCTTCGTCGTGGCATCGCCCACGGGGACGCAGCTCACCGTGGCCGCAACGTGCGAGCGCGACTATGACAAGTGGGCCATGGCCTTCACGGGCGTTTTGGCGCAGCCCATGACGCCGAAGGTCGTGCCACAATGCGTCATCGAGTCGCCGACACCGACGCCGTCCGTAGAATCGGACGTCTACCTCTATGTGCCCACCAACGTGATTCCGCTTACGACGTCGGCGACCGCGCTGGACGCCGCCCGCGCCGAGATCACCAAGCTTCAAGCGACGCTGGGCGACCACGTCCCGATGCGCAGCACGCTCGACGACCCGAGCGTCGAGTGGCGCGTGGGCAAGCCCGACTATACGCTCGTGAACCTCCTCTTCCTGCAAGGCAAGACGTACAACCACAAGCCCGGCTCGCTCGAGTGGATGGTGCAGAACCTCATCAAGACGTGGGAGATGGAGGTGAGCCACAAGACGAACGCGCAGCAAATGACGACGATGCACCCCAAGCTCTTCCAATGCCACGTCAACGGCGCGAGCCCCGTCGCCGCCGACGACCTGGTCCGCAACGGCAAGTACGACACGTTTCTCGCGGCCGCGCCAACGGCCAAGGCGCTCTACGACGCCAAGCGCAGCACGCGGGACCGAGCGTCCATGACGTTTGGGTCGGCGTTTCCGGACGGGTTTGCGTGGGAGGTGCTCGAGGTCTTCTCCAAGCTGCCCCGCGTCTCGTTTTCGTGGCGCCATTGGGGGTACCCGAAGCCGTCGTCGAATGCGTCACCGATGGTCGAGCTCTTTGGTTTCACGATCCTTGACCTCGATGCGTCGAACCGCATCTGCGGCATGGAGACGTTCTACAAAGCTGAAGCCTTTTTGGACGCGCTGCACCGCCAGCAGCTACTCAAGCGACCGGGAGAAACCTCGTCGCGCCAGCGGTTCTCATCGTCGATGACGGAGCGCAGCACGATGCTGGACGGGCGCCTCTCGCTCTCGGGGCACTCGAAGGACAGTGCAGCTAGTCACGAAGACGTCTTCTCGTGCCCTTTTGATATGACGAGCCCCGCCTTCTCGGACCGCCAATCTACACTCAGCGCCCCGTCGCCAGTGTCAAGCAGCAGCGCCAGCACGAGCAAGTGCCCGTTTGCGGGCAAGTTTTTGTGAGCGTCTTGAAGTCCATGTCGAATTTGTGAGTTTTGCTATTTTAACATTGGTACTATTTGGTTGCGATGGCTATTGATGTGCAAAGCAGCAACTTATATACAGTCTCGAAGCCATCTCTAGCGCGTAGAGGCGGCTTCGAGACTGTATACGAGCTGAGCGTGCTGGACCGCCATACATGTACGTGATCCGCCAAGCCAAGCTTCCGCCCATCATCTCACACCGCCTCTGCAGAAGTTCGAAGTACCACCAAGCGAGTTGTTGAAGGTTGTCTGATCGAGCGGTCTGAACGCAGTGGCCCGGACTAGCATGGAACTTCAACAACGGCGCAAATCGCTTTGCACTGCGGCTGCGTTTGGCGTTGCGCCCTATCGCTCCGAGCTGTCGTACAACTCAGCATGTGTGTTCCGCCAAGAAACATTCTTATATGGCTCAGTACGCGATGCACCTTCATCAAGCCAAGCTACTCCTCGACGATTACCTCTATCGCAAAGCACCTACAACGCCTAGAGTTGGCTAGAGGACCGCCCGCGACACGGTCGAGTCCACCGTTGAGCGCCACTATTGTCGATGGTCCGAACAATCTGCAACATTTGTGGTCGGCCGCTTTTTCTCCAGTAGAGCTCGGAAAAGGTGTATGCCACAGTCTCCTCTCTGAATTGGAGTTTTAAAGGAGCACGCGGCCGCGCGCGCGGAAATCCACAAAATAGTGTGGTAGCCAATCAGCAGCAGCAACCGATGGCCGTTATCCGGATACCCGCCTCGACGAACGAGTGGCCAGCGACGAGAGTGTCGTGCAGTATCCGGATAACCGCGTCCCGCCCTCCTGTGAGCATTTCGAAATTGCACTTGCAGCACGTAGATTGAAACTTGCCAAATTTTGCCCCTCAGTCAATTCGTCCATATCGATCTGAGTCTTCCATTTATTACTTGGCATATAGTAGGCTCCCTCTGTGGATGTTGGGTCCATCAGCCCGACGCGAAGTCTCTTTGGGAAGCTAGGATCGCTGGGCACTTACCGACCTAGCCACGTTCTGTGGAACCGGGCGGTACGAATCAGCATTTCGACATATACAAAAAGCGAATTTGCATATTTTAGTTGTTGCGAGGACGATTATACACTTTATTATACACATGTTAGACACTGAACCAACCATGTTGTGAACAAGTACCATCCTGAGCAACTCGATTCTTATATTGTACTCTACTTCTTTGGTCCCCATTGATTACACAGTTATTAGCTCTAGCTGAACTTCTTTGAAGATAACCTTTTTGTTGAGGGGACCATTCATTCATACTTATATATTTCTATTGACCGGCTACATTTTCTAGAGTCTCTAGCTACCATGACACATCCGTTGGTGCGCTGGTGCTACTTGTCGCCAAGAATAATATCAAGCGGCTCGTGGGCTAGGTTATTGTACCTACTCCAAGGGTCGAGAACTATGACATTTCAAACGATCATATAACAACTAAACTAAAATGTCACCACTTTTTCAACAAATCTCTACAGCAACACAGAACCGCACATGGATTTTGGTCGCATCGGATAGATACCACGCACCCTCGGCGCCGCACAATAGAGCAAGCCCCTGGCTGTCATCCACAACCACGAGCGCAGAACTACCGTTAGTGGCTGTTGTCGGTTGCATACCGGTGAAGCGAAGCGAAAGGACCCCATGTCAGTCACGGTTCTGCCAACGATGTCCCACGGATGAGATGAACATAAGCAGTGATCGTTTGGAATTACTGCACGACGTGAGGGGCTGCGATGATTACTCGGCCTCGTTCTCGTCCTTGGTGGCGCTCTCCGACGAGTCGGCGTAGCGCTTGGCGTATATCCTTCGGAGCTCGTCCCGACGGCGTAGGCGCTCGACCTCTTCTTCCGACAATGGCGCGGCCGCCGGCGTCGGCTCCTTGGGCTCGGCGGATGCTGGCTCCACCGGTGTCGTAGGCATGGGTGCCGTCACCGACACTGGCGCCAGCTCCATCGGTGTCGATGGCACAGGTGCCGACACAGGTGCTGGTTCCATCGGCGTCGATGGCGCGGGCGGCGTCATTGTCTCCGCTACGAATGGCGCTGGCGTAGGGGCAGCGGCGGGCGACACTGAGATCGTCGAGGGCGCCGGTGCTGCAACGGGAGCCGACGTCGGGGGCGGCGTCGGCGCAGAGAAAGGCGTTGCTGGTGCATAGGCAGCATTCGGAGGCATCGCAAAGCCAGCAGTGGTGAGCGATCCCGTTTGCAGTGCTACCGACGTCGCACGCAGAACGTGGAGCTGCGCCTGGAGCATGTCCAGCTGGTACTGCAGGTACATGGGGTCCAACTGGAGACCATAGTGCAGCGACTGCATGTAGTGCAGCTGCGCTGGGTCCATAATACCGTGCAGGGCCGGCGGCGGGGCCACACCGCCCGAAATCGGCGGTGGCGGCGTCGCAAAGAGCGGTGGAAACGGCGCGCCTCCTGCGACGGGCACCGGGCCACCGACGTTGACGGGCGGCGGCACGGCAGCCGGTCGCTCCGGTGCCGCGCGTTGCGCTTCGACCGGCGGCTGGTACGGCGTCTGCCGGTGGAGAGGTGGAGGAGGTGCGTTTCGGGGCGCAACCGGTGGCGGCGGAGCGTTGTTTGCCTCGGGCACCGCCGGCTGGGGCTGCTCCACGGGCGGCGGCGCAACTGGCAGGTTGGCAGCCTCGTCTGGGACTACGTCCGGTTGCCGGTCGGTCGGGATATTGGCACGGCACGTCGGGCACGTCTAGCCACAGGACCTTAGACCCCTCGAGGAAATCTGCGGCAGCCTACTTGTTGCCGCTGGAGCCACATGCGAAGGCAGTTGAGGTGAAAAATGTGCGAGCAAGGAAGCTTCTTGCACGTCTCTGGAGTCATTTCTTCGCGGCAAATGATGCAAATGCGATCCGTGTCGTTGAGTTCGTCCTCGGTTGGGCTCGGAAACCTACCCAATGATTAACACCGCTGCGTTGCGCACCGTTGACGCCGTACCGCTCGTTCATGTTGGCCGTGATGCGGCGGTAGCGGAAGTAGGTGATGATGCGGCGCTGGAGGTTCTACATACGCGACATGGTGAGCGCGCCGGCACGTGGCTTGACGTTGACGTACGCGGATCGACATCCACAGATCGCGCAAGAGATGGAGCGGCATGCCATAGTACGTAAAGATGATCATGAAGAAATCTACGATGGCACGGTTGACAAAGGCGTTTCCGAGGCGCACTGCATGTACCAAGTAGACGATGAGCTTGACGATTTCGGTAATGAGCTCGAGGTAGAACACATAAGTAAACTTGTTGGCCCACGTGCCATCGACGCGCGCATCAATGAGGTGCAGCACGTAGCGCATGAAGACGGCGACGAGCGAGACGAAAAGCACAAGAAACTACCGCTTTGTCAGAGCCAAGCCCGCTCCAACAGGGGTGACTGTACCTCAAAGCCAAAGAGAACCAAGACGGACGGTCCGCGCTCTAGCACCTTGACAGCCGAGAGCACGACGAACGACATGTCGACGGCGGCGAGGAGCGACATGAGCATGACCAAGCGCACGTGCGTCGAGCGCGACACGACCTCCGACTGCTCAATCTACAGCCACAGGCATGAGCGTCGTGGCAACCAAGAACCGCTGAATGCGCGCACATGCTCGCCGCGCCATTGACAGAGCCAGTGGAACGTCTTGATGAAGAGGAGCAGCGTGAAGAGCGCGAGCACCTTGAGCGTCATCTCTTCGCGAAACACCGAGAGCGTAAAGCACGTTTCCGCAATGGCAAAGCGGGCGTGGTCATAGAGCATCTGCGCCAACGGTTAGCACAGAGAGGCCACGCACAGAAGGCGTACCTCGAGCTCGGCGTCGCGCAGCGTGCCAAGGAAGATGCGCTTGAAGACGCGGCCGCAGAGAATCGTGAGCACAAAGGCCACGTTGCAGAGCACCATGACGCTGACCTTGGAGGTCACGAGGTAGATGACGGTCGGGTAGAACTGCTGGCGCGTGTGGTACGTGTAGGCGACGAGGCCCGCGCCGGCGATCAAGCTCGTAGACGCGTACAGGCCGAAGCGCATGCTGGTCGACGACTTCCTTGCTCCAAGGTGGGGACCCAACAAATGTGCACCTTGGGCGAGCCGGTATTTTTAATCCGCACGTCGTAATTTTATACCAATCCGATCGAAAGCCTGCGATTTGTAGGGACGCTGTATTTTAATATAGTAACGGCTATTCGACAGCATTTTGGCCAATCCAAAGCCAGCATGTGGCAGCACCGCGTGGATCCGTTGTTGGCGCGGATCAATTTATGGCCGAGTTCGAACCCTCGGCAAACGACCGTGTCGCTGCGAGGAGACCGTCGTGAGAGTCTACATGACACGAGCTGGAACGTAGAGAACGCATGCTCGTGCTGCTCAAACAGCGTCAATCGGCACGTTCGCAGAGTGCCACAGCCACGCGGTAGCGAACGTCAGTGAAGGCAGCGATCCGATTTTGCAGCAATAAAATGACCGTTGACAGCTGTGATTGGTGCGAGCAGATCTGAGTTTGCCTTTTTGGGTGATGGACGCAGGCGACGACGATGGCAGCGCGGCCGCGCGGGCCGTCGAGGCCGTCCTTGCGCGCGAGCTCAAGCGGCCCAAGCTGGAGCGTGCGCCCTTCAACCCCACAGACCATGGGCTGCGCGAAGACTTCCGGCTCACCGACTTTAGCGCGCTGAAAGGCTGAGGCTGCAAGCTACCCCAGGAAAAACTACTCTCCTACATCTCTGGGATAGCCAACGACCTCAAACCCAACGAGGTATGTACTCGAATCCAGCATTGGCGCTCACATTGCCGCCGCGTAGACGCCGGGCATGGACTCGAGCGTCGTCAAGATCAAGCACCCCAAGTTTGGGGACCTCTACATGATTTCCACCACCGATTTCTTCTACCCTCTGGTCCAAGATCCCTACGTCCAAGTACTTTGATAGCAGAACGTACACGGAGCTCATATGTGCGTAGGGCCGCATTGCCTGCGCCAACGTGCTCTCGGATCTGTATGCGATGGGCGTCACCGAAGTCGACACGATGCTCATGATCCTCGGCGTTTCGCGCACGATGACGGACCTCGAGCGCGACGTCGTGACGACGCAGCTCATCCACGGCTTCAACGACCTTGCTCGCGAAGCTGGCACCAACGTCACGGGCGGCCAGACCGTCATGAACCCGTGGCCGATTGTCGGCGGCGTCGCCATGAGTGTTCGCGCCGGTAGTCCCATGTTTTCATCAACAAAGAGAAATCTCACTAACATACATCTAGAGTCCGAGATCATTCGACCGGAAAACGCGACCGCCGGACAAATGCTCGTGCTCACCAAGCCCCTCGGGTGCGCTCTCGTCCTTGGTGGGGAATTCATTGCCTCATGCTGTCATGCACATAGCACGCAGCTGGCCGTGAACGCGTACCAGATGAAGGACCAGCCCGCGCGCTGGTCCAAGGTCGAAAGTTTCTTGACGCGGGAGATGGCCGACCGCGCGTTCAGCGTCGCATCCGAGTCGATGAGCCGACTCAACGTCAACGGCGCCAAGCTCATGCACAAGGTATTATTACCACCTGCAGTTCTGGAAACATGCACACTGACCATGCTTAGCACGGCGTGACCTCAGCGACAGACGTCACGGGCTTTGGCATCCTCGGGCACGCCCAGTACGGCAATACTATTGGTGTTTAGCTCTTGTTGACGCTTGCTTTTGCGGCTGCTAGAAACATGGCAACCTCGCAAAAGGCCGACGTGGATTTTGAGCTGCACACGCTGCCGGTCATCAAGGACATGCTCGCGGTGAACGAGGCGTTCAACGGCCAATGGCGACTTGAGCTCGGCTTCTCGTCCGAGACGTCGGGCGGTCTCCTTGTCTCGATCGACGCCGACCGCGCTCAGGTACCGCAAGCAACGCGTGCACTGCTTTTCTCATGTGGCTGTAGGCGTTTATCGACGACTTGGTGGCCCTCGACATGCAGCCGGCGTGGATCGTCGGCCGGGTCGTGCAAGGCACCAAGCAAGCGCGGTTGGCGCCGGACGTGACCTTTGTCGAAATTTAGCTCGAGCGACGAAGAAAGCGGGAGGACGTGTCGGCGCCCGGCCTGGCTTGTTTTTGAGTAGTTCAAGCCGCTGGGTCGCCTTGGTGGCTGCGAATGACGGGGCACCACGCAACTCGCATGCCGAGTGTGGCGTCCCTGAGATGCGCCCCCGCGTTTCCTCTCCTCTTACTCCCTCGTAGTTATAGACATCAATGAAATCAGTATCGTTGCCAACTTAGCGCGGATGGACCGACGGCAAGAGGAGGGGCTTGCCGGTGCCTTTGGCGTTTTCTTGGACGAGCCGATGCAGCACCTTTTCGCGCTTCAGCGTCCACGAGCAGTTGTCCCGGATCATCTGCGCCAGCTAGTGGCATTTATGCAGTCAACGTCCATGTCTGTATCGAGTCCGCAGGTCGTACAACTTTGTCAGTGGGGCTCCGCACCGAAAGCTTTTCAATCTTGGCAAGGATCGGCGCGTCGATGGGACCAAGGCGAAGCACCTCGAACGGCAGCCGTCGGTTCAAAAAGGACTTTTGGATGCGAATGATCTTGCAGACCGTCATCGTCGTGATCGTAAAGGGAAAAATGCCGCCGATCGGGTCGAGCACGGCCGCCTACGCAGATAATGCGCCCGTATTTGAGAGAAGTCGAGGCTCACCTCGCCAAAGACATCGCCGGACGAGACGGACCCGACTTGGATCGGGTGCTGCTGGAGCATCCGAATCGCACCGCAGTAGCCCGACCGGACAAAATACAAGTGCAGAGCCGGCGCGCCTGCCCACAAGGAGATGCAGATGACGCTTTTTTGCGGACGCGTTCTACCTTCATGCACAATGGTTTCGCGCGCAGCGTACTCGAGCTGCTCGGAAAGGATCCCGAGCGTGTTGAGCTGCTCGTCACTCCACGAGGTGAAAATGCCAGAGTCTCGAAAGAAGTGGGCCCGCGTCGACGCGCCCTCGAGCATAATGTTGCGCATCGTGTGCTTGTAAATGACCGACTCGAGCGTCAAGACTTTGGACGCCTACCGTTCGCTCTCAGCCTGCGGTCGCAGCACATATGTAGGAGTACGGTGAGGGCGACGAGGGACGTGGCGGCCCACAAGTTGGCCGAGATCGACCCTTCGCAAAAGATGGTGCCGGGCTCGAGCGTCCGTTGGGCGTCGATCGCACCATGGAGGTCGGTTTGAACGGCGACCGCGCCTTCGAGCACCACGTACAAGCTATTTTTTCTCGGGCAAATGCGATCGCCATGTTCAACGCACCTGATGGTGGAGCTCGGGAGCACCACGCGCGTGTCGGCGGGCCACGCGGCGTACGTGAGATTTCTACACGTCCACTCGTTGCAGATACGTTCAAATGACTCGATGGGTCTACTTCCAAAGCACGCGCAAGAGGTCGACGTCCAAGCGCGCGAGAAATGGAATGCGGTGTGACTCCTCGACGAGCGCTTGGATCTGGCGCGACGTGCGCTCCTACGCATGGTGCTATTCATTGCGGCGCATGGAAAGACGTCGCGTACTTGAATCGGCGTCTCGCACGCTTCGTCAAAGGCGTTGAGCGCCGTCTACAGCCATTCGATGAGTCCACACGACGACGGACGTTGTGGTATCGCACGGCGTGGTCGCTGACCGACGCGGCTTTGGCCACTTTTTTTAGCAGCGACGGGTGCTGCCGGTGCTTGGTTTTGCTCAAATGGATCGCGTGGGCGCGCGACGAGTCTTTGGCGGCCTCGATGTACTTTTCTTGGAGCCGCCAGAGAATGCTAGTTGCCACGATGTAAACGCGAATCGGTCGCTCGATGCTTTTTCTACCTGCGGAGCTTAAAGTAGCGCGGGTCTTCGTTGTCCACTTTGATGGCTTCGTTGAGCTCGGTCATGGCCCGCTTAAAGTCGCCGACGTGCCCGAGCAAGATCGCGCGGTCGTACAAGAGCGTTGGTCGGTTGATTTGCTCGGCGTTCATGTCCCAGCACTGTTCGAACTCGGCCAAGCACGCACTACGCAAGGCTCTTTCACTTAAGACTACCATAACAGCGAGCGCCTACGCATAGTCGTTGGCGTGGTAGCGCTGGCCGAGCGCCAGCATCTTGGCGTTGAGCGCGTTGTTGGCATACCCCGGCAGCATTTGCACAAAGTCAACGTCCCGGCCGACGAGGCAGCGGTACTTGAAGATGAGCTCGGCTTTCGCTGCGTCCTCGGCGCTCACCGCGTCTTTGCTCTCAGCGACCTTGATGGCCCGAACCGTGTGGCGGCGCTGGCTCACGTGGGCTTTGGAGATGATGGAAATGAGCTCATCGGCTTGCGACGCAAGCTCCTATGCGTGCATGTCGAGTCTGTCATCAGATGGGACACGGGCGTACCATGCGCGCTGGCATCTTGACGATCTCGCGCTGGAAGAGCTCGTCGAACGACTGCGCATTGTCTTCGTTTGTGATGTCAAAGCGCCGACCTCCATTCATCGCCTTGGTCCCGGGCTTGCACGCTATGGCGGCATCGTCGTCGCCGCCCGGGATGCTGTACTTGCGCCGCTGCTTGGCTCGAAAGTTCCACGACCGGCCCACGAGGCGCGCGGTCTGCGCGAGTTCGTCCGGCGCACTCGAGCAGCTCCGAAGCAGCGAGCTCGCGGCGTGGCCGAGCCCGCCCTCGAGACGCGGTCGCCTTTCCATACACGAATATGGCCAAAAATAGAGCGCCGGCTAAATAGGAAAGAACCATGTATTGACAGCAAGTTATAGCCACTGCATCTCGCGCGCAGCGAGCGTGTCGACCTCGTTGAGCGCTGCGTGGACGGCGAACACCACGGGGTCCGTCGACGCGCGCTGCAACGTGGCACCGCCGGGAACGACCAGCGTCTCGGGGAGGCCGCTCTTCTTTTTGCATTGTGCTGGACCCGACTCGGTAAGGAGCGCCTGGAACGCCTGCGCGCCGTCCTGAAGCGCCGTCGTCATGCTGGGCACGTCCATCGACTGCACGTGGCGCCACGCCCGCGCGCTACGATCGACCGTGTTGCCCCAAATGTCGCTCGTGACGGCGGCCACCGTGTCGTGAGCGGCGGGGAGGAGTGCCAGCACTTCCCACGCCGTGTCCGTGTCGGTGCGGGCCCAGAAATCATCGGTGGCTTGCGTCCAGCGCGCGCAGTAGGCGGGTGAGACAGGGGCCATCGACGTACAGTCGAGGTGCGATGCTGCACCGCACCACACGAGTCCGAGACAGCTTCCGACCGACGCTACTGCGAGCAACCGGATTGGAAACCACGACTTTGTTCCTGTTTGGCGCGTCGACAATGGCGCTGCGCCTCGGGGGAGTGGAACGATTGCGAGCCCGGCTGCTAGCTTTTGGATGCTTCGGGCGCCGTACTTGACTTGCAGGAGTTGGAGCAAGTCGCGCTCCTTGCCCGTATACGTTTTGACAATGTGCTTGACGTCCTTGAGCTTGTCGGGCTGGTGTGACTTGTAGAAGTCCGTGAGCAGTGTCGTGAGCGTCTGACCTTCCCCAGCAGACGGCGACGTCGGCGGCGACCTCGCCGTGCTACTTCTCACTGTCGGGGGCGCATTGTTGGTTGGGGACGTGGACGACGGGTGCAACGGCGGGCGGGCCACCTGCGAACCCGCGTTTGCAACGACGGCAGGCGGCACAACGGGCGCAGAACGCGACAGTGGAGCAACCGGGGGCAGCGACAATATGGGCGCGGCGGGATACTCGATGGTCGGTGTGACCGGCGCCGGCTTGTGCCTCGGCGACGACTGGGTGTGCAGCAAGCACGACGTCAAGGCGCGGGCGACGTCTTCGCTCGGCGACCTCGGCGACGTCTGTGCACTCAGCACCACCGGCGGGTCTTGCGCAAATGCGTCGCTCGTCATGACAAACGGTGCCGGCGGCTGCGTTGGTGCGAACGCCTCGAGCACCACCTTGGGCGATTGCGTCATGGGGCTTGGTGGACCAGACAAAGCACTTGGTCTCGTGAGACCGCCGTCGGTCGTCGCGTTCGTGGGCGACGCTTCAAACGTAAAGCCATCAAAGGCCGCACCCGTCTCGGGCGAGTCGAGCGGCGTGAGCTGGCTCAGCATCGTCGCCGGGATCTGCCCCTCCATGGCTTTCCGCAGCGCGCGGATCTTTTCTTGGAGCGCGTCAATCTCGCGCGCCTTGCGCTCGAGCTCCATCGCGTTGCGCAGTCGCTCGTTCTCGATGACGCGCATGCTCGACTCGAGGTTGTTGACTTTGCCGTACGAGGCCGCGAGGTCTTCCTGGGCCTTGGTTTTGATCGTGTCCAAGTGCGTCCGCAACGACGCTTCGGACGACTGCAGCTCCTTGATGTACCCAATGAGGCCCTGCACGCTGTTCTTGGTAGGAATAAGCTTGGCGACTAATGCCTCGGTGCGCACTGAGCGGGACGAGCCCTGGCTCGACGTTCGGCTGCTCGCGGGACTGATGGGCGCCGAGCTCAAGTTGAGCGCACGCGTCCGCCCAGGGCTCGCATCACGCAAGGATCGCCCGCTCGTGTTGATGCCTGTCGAGTTGCGAAAGGCTTCCGACGTCAGGAGCAACCCCGAGAGACCGATGCGGACCTTTTGCGACGCTGTGAGACCGTCGTCGCCGACAGCGCCGGACGGCGTCTTGGGCGCCCGCGGCCCCGTCGAGGCAGTCGAGGCCGTCGACGAGGCCATTGGCGAGTCGAGGTCGCTCGTATTCAGCGCCGGTGGCAGCGTGCGGCCGCGCGGCAGCATCGGCCCGCTTGTCAGCAAAATGTCACCGTCGTCGACCGCCGATGCCAAAGCAGCCTGGTCCACGGTCGTCGAGAGATCGTTCGTCGTCAAGGCGCGCGACGACGGCGGCAAGGTCGCGCCGTTGGACGCGCGCGGCGGCGACTCGTCGTCACCAAAGAAGGCGCGGGTCTGGGCGACGGCCGTAGGTTTTCGCGCGTACAATGGCGACTACAAGTGGAGTATACAGCTACGATCGTAGTTGCAAGTAGCACGTACATCGTGTGCAATGCCACGAAAGTTGTGCTGCACGGTCGGGTGCCAGCCAGACTCGGGCGGCGGCGCCGCGGCGCCTTGGCCCTGGTAGTTTAAGAAGTACGGGCGCGGAATGCTGCTCTTCGTCGGCGCGAGCCGCTGGTGCGCCGGGTGCAGCTTGGCACCGCCCGTTACCGGCGCCTTGGCCATGCGAGACGCCGTGGTCCGGCCGTCGTTGCCCGTGCGGCGGTCCTCAGGGCCAAGCGACGCCATGCTCGTTCTGTGGCTGGGCGGATGATGCCAATACAAGCAAGCGATCCCTAGGCTCGCTCGTTTTTATGGGGCGTCGACTTGGTCTTTGTATGCAAGCTCAATAAAAAGCCGCCTCGCGTAAGAATAGAATGCAACGGACTTTCTCAAATCTTATTTTTTGACAAGCAGCGGCCTCGACGTCACCAGTTACCTCCGTGTCATGGCTTGAACGTCAAGTGCACACTGGGTAACCACGGCTTAGCTCCCTCAATGAGGACAACCTTGTCGAGATGGAGCATCGCGCAGAGGAACGGTCGAGCGCACGACGAGCGCGCGAGGTGCGCGACGAGCCGAGGGTTCGTCGGAGGGTGTCGAGTGCATAGGTCGACTTAAATCCTGCAAGATCGCAATTGCAACCGAGAAACACATGTCCGATGACGTCCCACACGCGGTGTGAACCAGGGTATTCAAGTTAAGTTATATTCACCCCCGACGCGACCGTGGTGGCTCGACCATCGTATCTGCCAAGGTAGACCCTTGCTCGAGGCTCGCCATGCCCTTGACGCAGTCGCAGGTCGAAGCTTAGCGCGCTTGCATTTGTTCGAAGCAGGCGAGATGTTCGACGACGCCGAGAGATACTTCTTAATCCGATAACCTGTCAGAAACGATGTCAACATGGAGGAGAGATGACCACGATGGGCGCTGCGCTTGCAATAACCTGTTACAATGCATATTTGCGGCCGCGATGACGCAATATGGGTCGACCTGCAATTGGGATCTTTCAAGGTCTGCGTGTTGCCGCCGGAGGACGCGAGAGACTCGAGCAACTCGCAGTCTCGTGTGCACGATGAGCTCCAGTTCATCGGACGAGCGCGAGCTGTACCTGCACATGCAGGCGACGATGCAGCGCCGGCAGTCACTGTCGTCGCCGCACCCGCCTCGCTTCAAGCTGGCCAAGGCCGCGCCGACGCGCCTCCAGCATGCGCTCGAAGAAGACACGCAGCAGAACCTCGTCGCGCTCTACTATTGGCGGCAGAAGCAAACGGCCGAATTCTTTGATCGATGGCGCCGCGTCACCGCCATCCAAGTGCAAAAGCACAAGACGCTCAGTGCGATCCGCGCCGAGTGTCGAGAGACCACGCGCCGAGCGAGCAACCACAGTCTTCTCCAGCGCCACCAGAAGCAGAGAAAGTACGCCCAGCCCAGCCCAGTGGCGGCAGAGTCGAGCGATGACAGCTCGGACGACGCGTGCGATTTCCACCGACGCCGACGCATCCCACCCGCGCCATCGCGGAAACCCACCGCCATCGCCGACGCCCAAAACGAACGACGACGGCAGTCGCTGCTCAAAGCCCGATGCGAGCAAACGCGACCACCGACGCCCGCGGCCGCGCCGGTCAAGTCCCGATTCGCGTTGCTCTGCCACCCATTTCGGCGGTGGCGCGCGCGCACCGAGTCCACGCGTCCTGCGCGCGAAGGCCAATACGAGCGGGCAGTCGACCACGCCCGAACGCGGCTTCTAACGCACGCGCTCGGTGGCTGGCGACGCGCAAGTACGACAAAGCACAAGTCGACGTCCGCCCGCCGCCACCACCGGCATGGTCACCTGACGGCAGTTATGCTCGCGTGGCACCGCGTCACGGCGATTCATCGGCGCGGTGCGCAGGTGCACGAATGGACGGCGCAGCGAACGGTGACGCGTCGCTGGCGCACATGGCAGGAGCGCGCGGCGTGGTGCCAGCGGCAGCGCGTCCTGCTCTTTTTTGCGCAGTCACAACACGCCGCGCGAGCGTTGCGGCGCGTGCTTCTCACCTTGTCGAGTTATGCCAAGCGCCGAACGCGCCGTCGATGGAAAAGCACGATTGCCGTCGGGTTCGTGCGCCGACGCATGCTGCGGCGGGTGTTGCTCGCCTGGCGCGAGACAGCTGCCGTCGACCTCGACGCGGAGCGGCAGTCCCGCCATTTTGTCGCCCAGCGCGCAGGCCTTCGTCGCTGGCGACACTCCGTGAAGAGTGTGCTTCACCATCGCCACTCGGTCCGCATTGCGCTGCACTGGTACGTGCGCGGGCTCCAAAAGGCGGTGTTTCGATCGTGGCGCCGCTTCCTGCATCTTCGACGCCACGCCGTGTACCTCGAGACGAAGGCGGATGTCCACGCGCACCGACGCCGCGTGCGCCTCGTCTTCGATCACTGGCGCGCGTACTTGGTCGTGTGCGACGAGCAGCGCGCCAATGTCGATGCGGCCATCGCGCACCGAAGCACTGTGCTGCAACACGCAGCGTTCCGGTCGTGGCGGTGCATCTACCTCGACGTGCTTTGCCATCGCACCGCGATTTTGCATCACAATCGCGCCATGACGCACGCAGCGATGCGGCACTGGCACCGGTACGCGGGGCTGGAGACGACGGCGTATTGACACGATCTATGCATAGGCACGTGCGCACGATGCAAGACGCACGGCGCCGGGAAGAGGACGTTGCTTGGGCGTACGACGGCCGGTT